>NC_056408.1:15757575-16060606 GCF_905147365.1 Aricia agestis | reverse complement strand
GCGTCCATTTATAAAAGTCAATGTGACGAAATCATAATTTTGTCATTTTATTCCAAGATTCAAAGATATTCAAAATAAATCAAGCACAGCTTATAGAGGGACTCTTGTCGTACATTTTTGTTATAGACACTCAACTGCGATTTTTGTAAGTAAGTCCGCTGACCAAAAAAAAAAGAAAGTGCCTGTAGCTCTAAAAGGCGCAAAAATCGCAGTTGAGTGTCTATAACAAAAATGTACGACAAGAGTCCCTCTATAAGCTGCGCTATGATTTATGTTGAACACGTTTGAATCTTGGAAGAAAATGACAAAATTATGATTTTATCTATACAAAAAATAATTCATTTTTTTTTCTCTGTAGATAAGGCATATTTGAATAAAAACAACATCTATAAAAGTTGCTTGTAATTGCATTAGATGCTACAAAAATAATCAGCTTCATCCGCTGACGAAAAAAAATAAATAAAGTGCCTGTAGCTCTAAAAGGCGCAAAAATCGCAGTTGAGTGTCTATGACAAAAATGTACGACAAGAGTCCCTCTATAACCTGTGCTATGATTTTTTTTGAATACGTTTGAATCTTGGAAGAAAATGACAAAATTATGATTTTGTCTATACAAAAATAATTCATATTTTTTTTCTCTGTAGATAAGGCATATTTGAAAAAATCAACATCTATAAAAGTTGCTTGTAATTGCATCAGATGCTAAAAAAAAATCAGCTTCATCCGCTGACCAAAAAAAAAATAAAGTTCCTGTAGCTCTAAAAGACGCAAAAATCGCAGTTGAGTGTCTATGACAAAAATGTACGACAAGAGTCCCTCTATAACCTGTGCTATGATTTATTTTGAATACGTTTGAATCTTGGAATAAAATGACAAAATTATAATTTCGTCCATACAAAAAATAATTAATTATTTTTTATCTCTGTAGATACGGCATATTTGAAAAAAACGACATCTATAAAAGTGACTTGTAATTGCATCAGCTGTGTACAAAAAAAAATCAGCCTGATCCGTTGACCTTCGATCCAAAAATTTTTAATGTCCCATTTATTTTACTTTGGGATCAGTGTGCGTCGTGTGTGGTCTGCGCTGCGCCATATTATGAAGCATATAAAACGTAGTGATTATATTCTCTTTGGTAGCATACAGTTATTGCGTTTCGACGACGACGCTACAAAATAAGTATATTGGCATTTTAAGAATTATTATCCTCGAAGTATTCTATTATTGGCATTAAAAAAAATATCAAGAAGCAATAAAGGGATAACTGTCAAGTGTCAACGATGGGGTAGTTTATCCTAGATGGGAAATTCCCAGATATTTTATTCATTACGGCTACCTCTATGCCAGAGCAATGTGCCCTCTAACCTGATAGTGCGGTCGAAGGAGGCGGACAGTATCTGCGTGTTGTCTCTCGTGAACTGCAGGCACGTCACGCCCTTCGCGTGCGCGCGGTCCAACTTGCGCTGCACCTGGCCCGTCGATACCTTCCACACCTACAATGTGTACAATACCCAATTACCCATGTAATAATGTACCGCAGGGGTATTGTGGGACTTACATTGGTGATTATTGAATAAGTTCAGAGTACGCACGTACTCACAAGTCACAACTCACATACGCAAATATAAATGTAAAGTTTTGTGTAAAAATCCACTTTATTTTTCGTGTGTTACGTAAGGTGACGATTTGTGTCGTTGTAGTATTCTGCAGCACAGCACTTCTCTGCCTATTATATATAATATAAATATATAACGGCGGGCGCGATTAATTTGTCTATTGGCAACTTATTTTGAGATAAGTTTCATAATGTATTTTAACGTTGTTAGTGGCGGCCGAAAAGGAAGATCTTCCGACCGAGCGAGATAGCATGCTCGGTCAGGCCGAA
This sequence comes from Aricia agestis, assembly GCF_905147365.1. Taxonomy (NCBI): domain Eukaryota; kingdom Metazoa; phylum Arthropoda; class Insecta; order Lepidoptera; family Lycaenidae; genus Aricia; species Aricia agestis. Next base: position 16,058,718 of record NC_056408.1, on the reverse strand, counting down.
GCCCACTGACGTCATTTCAGACGTTGTATATATCTTGCCGTTCTCCGAAACTTCGATAGCGCGATGCAGGAATGTTAGGCGAATTGTGGGTACCGCCACATCACTCCCCCCCGATGACCTGTGGTGTTCTTCGATGCGCTTGTGTTGTCAGGTGTGGGCCGAAGCTACGCGTGCAATGACCAGGAGAGGGACCCCGTGCTCTGCTTGTTGACCGGTCGTTGTAGCCTATGGCTGCCCCGTTCAAGCCAGACTGGGTTCGACCGGCGCGGACGCCCAACGCGGCTTATGGTCGAGGCGACCCGGTTATGCTTGATGTCTGCTGACGTGGTGCGGATGGGCGGGGAGTGTTGATGATGATTGATGTCCAGAAGGATGCGTGTTCTTGTCGGTGGTCACCAATTTAACGTTGTTAGTGGCGGCCGAAAAGGAAGATCTTCCGACCGAGCGAGATAATGCTATCTCGCTCGGTCGGAAGATCTTCCTTTTCGGCTCGGTCAGGCCGAAGCCCACTGACGTCATTTCAGACGTTGTATCTTGCCGTTCTCCGAAACTTCGATAGCGCGATGCAGGAATGTTAGGCAAATTGTGGGTACCGCCACAGTATGTTATCTGTTGGAGCGGCCAGTACCGGATGGGGTTTTGAGTGACGCTGTCTATCTGACGATGGACATTTTGATAGGTGACAACCGTAATCTGGAAAATGCCCAGATTTAAAAATGTCGGGATGTACGGTGGATGCTCCCAAACCCATCGGCTCCAAATCTGATGATATCTGGTTAATCACAGCTTTATTTCATCACCTAATGTACGCCCACAATCATGGAGGATGAATGCAATATTATTCCACAGTCATTGAATCAGTTTATATACCGCTCGACGATCCGATATATATATATATATATATATATATATACTAGCTGTTGCCCGCGACTTCGTCCGCGTGGACTTCAGTTTATAGCGCGCGATGTCAACAAAATTTGTGTCAAAAGCTTTTATAAAAAAAAACCCTGGTACCCCTTAAATCAAAACAGCTGTGCAGTGTGCACATAATATTTCATTTTTTTTAAATTAAACTTTATATATTATGCCATTTTTTTTTTTTTTTATATTTTAAAGCTTATTTAGCCCCCTTAACTTTACCCATAAACTATTTATCATTGATAGGTTTAAGGTTACGTCACTGTATAATGTATATTATAATATTAAGTACTGACTTATTAAATAACGTAGAAAAGAAATAACAATCGAAAAAAAATCGGGACTCGAAGGTATGATGATACCACCTCTTATAGAAAGATGTTAGTCAAGCGTTAGCGCGATGTAAAAGACGCACGGCGCCATCTAGTATGAATTTTTGGAACTAACTTAATTTGAAAAAATTTTCGTATTTTCACCCCCTTACAACCTTTTTTTCCAGTAAAAAAGTAGCCTATGTCCTTTCTCAGGCTTTAGACTATCTGTATACAAAATTTCATTACAATCGGTTCGGTAGTTTTGGCGTGAAAGCGAGACAGACAGACAGACAGACAGACAGAGATACTTTCGCATTTATAATATTAAGTATAGATTATTAAATCTGGTAAGTACTAATACCTGCTGATAAGTAGTTTGGCATGGTTTGTACCAGCGCAACGTTACTATTGCATATTTTTAGATTAAAAAGTAGTTATTGTAAGATAATAATAATTGTAGTAGTCAGACATACGATATCGCGGACTTTTACGTTGATATTAATGTCCTCTATAAGACTATAGTACATCACTTTGCGATAAGTAAGTATAGTCTATAATTTATAAAGCATAAGCAAGAAGGAATATTTTGGTAGATTTTTCACACAATTATTAACACTTAATACGGTACCCTTTTTTCTCTCATTAAATATAGCCTATATTCAGCAGAGATAGTGTGGATTAAAAAATATGCATTAATACTTCCATCGTGCATCGGCATCGTGGGTATCGCAGACACAATAGATCTTCAATTGTTATGCTGGCAGCCGGCTGCTGCTATTGGAGATTTATAGTTAAAGAAATTAATTAATTATAATAGCAATCAAAAATAATAGTCATTCAAAACTTATTTTAAAAAGTTCTAAAAATATTACTTTCGTAGTCATAACTTTTAAAGCTTTTTTGAAATTAGGATTATAATAATGAAGCACGATAGTCTATATCAAATCAATAAAGCAGCACCCGGCTGTCGCATAACTATTGAAAATCTATTGTGTCTGCGATTCCCACGATCGAGGTAATATTTACGTGGACTCTCCGGGCGAGTCTGTGGCACTGATAATTAAATCTCTCCCCTACCGCACGCACACCCGCGCATCGCGCCTTGACACCCAATTCGCAACGTGCAGCAGAAATCGTAATATTTTAATTTCGCCATAACATTAAAACCAAACGTCCAATTTTAATCATTCAAAGACCAAATATTATCTACATTAACTGTACTTAGTGATGAAATAATTTATTTTGATAAGGGTCAATAGCATGATTTAAATAAACGCATTTAAATATAGTCCAAAAAAAATTCTAGATTTTTTAATAAAAAAATGGTTATTGTGCCTTACTCAACATAGATAGGTATAGTGTGTCGCGGACTTTTTTGTAGATATTTAAAAGATCTATAATTACTTAGAACATTTTATGCCTCTATCTTTTATAGTTTAGGCAGCGTACGCAAAATAAGTAACTTTTCTGGTTGATTTTTTAAACCTTGCGTCCGAAAATCCCAAATATCTTACGGAACCTTATATTTTTCCAAAATAAAAATTAGCCTATGTTCAGCAGAAATAATGCAGGATTCCAATGGTAAAAGAATTTTTCAAATCGGTCCAGTAGTTTCGGAGCCTATTCGACTCAAACAAACAAACAAACAAAAAATCAAATCTTTCCTCTTTATAATAGTAGTGTAGATGTGTAACGATAATATATAAAAATATAATAATATATAACGATATTCCGCTGTGTACAACAATAAAGGTCTGATTATATCTATTACGACAAGCAACTCTATTATTACGAGCTCAAGATAAAATTACCTTAATTTTTCCATCGTTAGATCCCGCAGCGAGTGTATCGCTGTCCCTGGCGAAGGCCAGACTAAGCACGGCCTCTTCCATACTCATGTACTCCTCGTGCGCCTGGTACCGCAGATCTTTGCGGATCTTGCCCGTCGTGAAGTTCCACACCTCCACCAGTCCGTCCACAGAACCCGTCACTAGATACTGTCCGTCGGGCGAAAACCTAGAAGCAGAATATAAGCTTAAAAACTATTTAGTAGCAAACAATGCAGTAGGTTTAAATAAGTCACATAATATTAAATCAGGAAAACTATATAAATCATAGGTTCTTTTTAAATTTAAAAGAAAAATAATTGTATCATTTTCAATGTATAAAAACTCATGGTTTCTTACTTGGCACATTCCACATGCGACTTCTGACCAAACTTAATAATTTTGGACAGCTGTGTAGGGCACTGGTCATCTTCTTCATCCCTTATAGCAGCTTTACCACGGAAAAGATCGATTGTTGTACCTGTAAGTGGGAACAGAATTATGGCAATGCACATAACTGGACATTAACTCGTTAATCCGTTAATCGTTAATTAACAAAGTTAGCATTTTGATTAACGGATTAACTTTTAAGTTAACTTTTAAAAATATTAACGGACTCGTTAACTTCCGTTAATATGCAGAAGTCCGGCCTTAATCCAATTAATCCAATGCCTACTATTTACCGCACGGTGCCGCGGCGCGGTACGAAAACAGTTTCAGACAGTTAGTATGAAACGTCAAGTGCCGGGCGGGCGGGCAGCGCGGCGCCGCGGCACGGCAGCAGCGAAACAAAAACAATACTAGATACAATTTCAGGCGCATGCGAGTGACAAGAGATTTGTTTCGTTTTATCATTTCATTACTCAGAGTCGGTGCTTATAAAGAGAGTGATTTGTTTATTATTATTATAAATCATTTGCATGTTGATAAAGAAGAGTGCTTAACGAAGTTAACTATTTGATTAACGGTGCCTAGCTATGTCAATGCACTATCATAAACATAATATTAAAAAATGATAATTCAATAGTTTAATTTTTGTTAATTGAAATTTAAAATAAATTGTAAATCTGTGGACTTGATCCTGTTTGTAACATGAACATACAACAAGACTCATGGTCTTACTTGATAAATAAATAAATAGAGATAAAGTTTAGAGATCTTTCCCTGGGACCTGATTCATAATGTTTAATTGAACTTGGCTTCTTTAACTTTCTTAACAGCCAACCAACAATAGCTTTGACTAATAACTGCATTAAAATATGTTTTCGAATCCAAGTCAAACAAGAATTGTGAGTAATGCTACTGAAATCCATACTAATATTATAAATGTGAAAGTCTGTCTGTCTGTCTGTTGCCTCTTCACGCCCAAGCCGCTGAACCGATTTTGCTGAAATTTGGTATGGAGATACTTCGAGTCCCAGTAGCCCTAGCACGGTTATCAGTAGAAATGCGAAAGTATGGACAAACTGTGGAGATAAACTTAAGGTAGCGTTCCGATCTTTTTTTGTTCCCAAAAATTCAATTAATATGCCACTTTTCTACAGACTATAATCCTAAAAATTCAAATAACATCCTACTCTATGACATATACTATAGTCTGTCATAAAGTGGCATTTTAATTGAATTTTTGTCGGTTGCGATTGGCCGCGGTAAAGATCGGAACAGCACCTTAAGTTTATGTCCACAGTTTGTTTATACTTTCGCATTTCTACTGGTGGCCGTGCTAGGGCTACAGGAAAGGACATAGGATACTTTTTATCCCAAAAAATGAAAGGTTCCCACGCGATAAATGTCTATAATCTAGTCATATATCCAATATAATCTAGTCATAAAATAAAGTTAAATACCAGGTGGCAGGAGCCCCTGATGCTGCTGCCACTTGAGCGCCTGCCCCAGCAGCGCGAGCAGACGGGAGGAGGGCACGACGGACACCTCCCCCGCGAGCGCCGCAGCCAGCGCAGCCCGCCGCCACTCCTTGCCGCCGCCGCCGCCGCGCGCGCCACCGTACGCCTCACGAGGATCGAAGTATGAACGGGCCAGCATATTCTCTGCGTATGTTATAAATTACAATCGTAATAGAATGTTAGACATAATTTATTCTTCACAGTAATAATATACACTTTTCATGCACCTATTCAAATTTTTTAATTTTTTTTATTACAATTTTAATGTTTTACACGACTGGTTTCGACAAAATTATCATCAGCACCCGTAGCATCGCTACGGTAGAAATACGAAAGTATAGACAAACAGCGGAGATAAACTGGAGGTGCCGCTCCGATCTTTGCAGCGGCTAGCCGCGATCGACAAAAATTCAATTAAAATGCCACTTTATGACATAGACTGTTAGTCTACGTCATAAAGTAGGATTTTATTTGAATTTTTAGGACTATAGTCTATGTCATAGTCCAGCCGCGGTAAAGATCGAAGCGGCGCCTTCAGTTTATCTCCGCTGTTTGTCTTTACTCTATACTTTCATATTTCTACTGTAGCCATGCAACGGGTGCAGGTGTCATAATATATAATTTATTAGCGACCCCCCCGGCTTCGCATCGGGTATAAAATATAATAGCCACTGAAAAAATTATTAAAATCGATTCAGCAGTTTTGACTTGTATTCATTATTACTACATGTGGCCCGCATTGGTCGGTGCCGCCGCAAAAGCTACTTCCCGCAATTTTTTAATCTGTAATATCTTCGAAAATATTCATGCTGTAAAGGGCCATATAGATCTACATTAAATCTATAATGTATTAAGTTATTTAATTGGATAAGGATTAATGCTGTATCTATGAAAATTGCTTTGAAAATTAGCCATTATTTGTCGTAAAAGGAAAAAGTCAAAAAAATGTTATTGTGGGATATCCATAAAAGATAGACATATACCATCACGGAGTTTTCTGTAGACCTTTTCAATGTGTACAATACTTGGTACATTATTTTGATAAATCTCGTAGGGTTCAGCCTGCATTTGCAATGTAAGCGGAAAAAAAAAAAATTTACGACATCACATTAGAAACCCCAACAATAACAGTATTTCTCCACTATTTAATGAATGTTATTATACCTATAATTTCTTGAATTAAATTCTTGAATCACTCTATCTATTAAAGAAAACCGCATCAAAATCCGTTGCGTAGTTTTAAAGATTAAATGGAACAAAGGGAATACATGAGGGAAAAAAAGCGACTTTGTTTTATAATATGTATCTAAGATTCTTTGCTAGCCCTTTTATAAAAATTAACACAGGAAACACCTATACAAGCCCTGTTTGTCTCTGTCTGGTAATTTGGAAAAGTTACATGTTAGACAATGTAAATAGACCTTGAAAAGTTATAGGGCATATTATTGTGCTGTATAAATAAAAATATTTTTTGGGTGTGTGTACATACACACACACAAAAAATATTTTTAGCAGGCGGATTGTATAATCCGCCGTTTTACATTACGGCTAGCTGTTTTAAAAAACAGGGCCGTTTTGTAATGCGGCAATTTATTGATTAGCCGGATTGAAGGCAGCTGAATGAAAAATCGCCGGAATGTATTCGGCGCCATGTATATTGTATGAAAAAATGTCATTTTTAGGGTTCCATAGCCAAATGGCAAAAAACAGAACCCTTATAGATTTGTCATGTCTGTCTGTCCGTATGTCACAGCCACTTTTCTCCGAAACTTATAGCTATACTATTGAAACTTGGTAAAGCTTGGCCGGTTTTTGTTTGTTTAGACTTTAGTGTGAGTGTTGTTATAGAACACCTTTGTAATAAGCTGTGTGCGGTTAGCTTTCCACTGTGTCTGAACTGAACTTGGTTAGAAAAGAATATTAATAATACTCTAAATTTCAAGTACCAAGAAAATTAATCAGTGGTATTGGAAATGCACTGTTAAATATTAATTGAATTGCTTGCAAAATAGAAAATGCTCTTTGCAAGCCATACTAACCAAGATGCATATATCTATCAGTCTCCTGCTGTTTCATGAGCAGGCATGGTTGAGTCTGTCGTAGAAGTGTACGGGCAGCTCCTAGCTCTCTTAACTCAATCAGCTCAAGCACCACTTGTTCATACAAGTCCATCAACTTTTTGTCAGGTAGTTTTAAGGACGCCACCGCCTTCAACACAGTATCCCAGTGTCCATTGTTTATGTCAGCACAAAATCCGTCAACACTGTCTACTGTGTTCAGTGATACTCCAGTTTCCTCCTGAAATATTTTTTCAACAAATAATATGAGTGAAAGGAGATTCTTAATAATATAACCAGTAATAATTTTTTTTTATTGCAAATTATATTCAGGGCAAATAATAAAAGCTGCCGGATTATGTGGAACAATTATTATTATTAACCATACCTGCAACGTTTGTAGAGTTTTCGTCAAGTTTGATTCTTTTAAATATTGTTGTATGAGACGTATGACACTAAAACAGATACAAATGTTTACAAAAGGTAATTAACTAATAGAACATATTGTTATAAACAAAATATTCCAAAAATTTACTTACTCAGCAGACTCGATTTCGATAGACATTGTGTAAGCGTAAAGTATAATTTATTGTAATAAAAATGTACTATATGATTAACTCTTCTATCTTTAGTATTTATTTAAATAAGATACATTCTATAATTTATTGCAATATATGCGAATAAAATAAAATTCGCTGAAAACCAAACAATTCACGCTTGTAAAGCTTGTTATGACATTTGACTTTGACATATAACCCAAAACCACTAAAAACCATAGTTTTTTTTGAATTCGTCCCGGTCGGGACAGGCAAAGGGAAAACCATAGAGTTTTTTTTTTAATTCATCCCGGTCGGGACAGGCAAAGGGAGCGTTGCCCATACAGCCAAAAACCATAGAGTACCTATAGACGTGCCAACTGCCATAGTTATTTTTTTCTTATTATGGCACTTCGGCTATATATTTTTTTATTTATTTATATCAGGCTACATAGGCCCATACAATATATTATACCTTATTGACTAACATATAAATTATATACACATTCCCCCTTACTAATAAACGCTGTATAAGCTTTGAATAGTTATACAGTGTTTTGTCTTCTTCAATCCAATTAAAAATGTCACTTGTGTGACAGAAACAAAACACTGTATAACTATTCAAAGCTTATACAACGTTTATTAGTAAGGGGGTTAATAACTACACTATAACACGATGTTATCGGCGACGTGACGCGCGCTTCATTCCGGAGTCTTCCCCGGAACCTTCGGTAAACCACATCAGTCGGCCAGAATTCCTCCGCTTCAAAGGTCGGGAGAAGATGCGTCGGCACTCTCACCACAAAGGAACTGAAGTTGACCTTGTGGCGAGACTGCAGACGTTCGACCCTCAAGTGGAGGGATGTCTTCTTACTGATGTAGTTCACGACGTCCTCGACCTCCATGGACCAGTGCAGGCGAGATATGTACAGGGGCGTCGCGGGGACCTCGCTCCGCATATAACCTTGGCCCATAGACTTATGTCTTATACTGCGATGGAGTTTTGGAGGGATCACAAAATAGCACGATCCTTGGCGAGCGTGCGAACTCGCGAGTTTTAGCGTTGGCCCCAATGATATTCTACTTTGAGTTTATCATATTATATCATTGGTTGGCCCTAAAAGCTATACTTACTTACCCATTTTTTATTATGTAGGTACACCTGCATACATTAAACACCTATAGGTAGGTACTGATGTCTGATGCACAGTGCATAATGCACTTGGAATTTGGAAATTGGAATGCACTGTGCATTCCAATTTCCAAATTCCAATGCCTGTTTTTCTTTTACCATCGTTTTTACCACAGGTTTTTACATTATTCAACAGTCTGAAACCATAGTATTCCAGGGGATTCAAGTTGTAGTCAACAAGACCTGCCAAGACATTAAAAAAACATTTTTCTATTTTCAAACTTGGAGTATTGCTTGTTTTGGGTTTTGGTATCAACTGGGTATCAAGTCTAGAGAAAAGTTTGGAGAAAAATAACAAAGAGAATGTCACATACTTGGGTCACATTAATGACCTGGGTCAAGTAACAAGTTGCAGTTGGGGTCAAGCACAAATTTTAGATATTTTCCTGTTCTGAGGGTCAAGAGTCAAGTTTTGAGTTGGTTTTGACCAAAGCTTTTGACACTTCTGAAAATTCAATAAAAACTTGAATGATTAATATTAAGGGCTTCTTCATCACTTGCTTATTTTGAGCACGGAAGCATATGCTTTAACTAAGCAGTTACTGCTTTCGAATACGTGTGCGGTGTGTGCATTGCTCACCGCACACGTATTCGAAATTGCTCAAAATAATCATACTTATTTCGAGCATGCTTAAAAATTTACAGGCGTGCGATTTTTGAGCATGCTTACTGGGGCGCGGGCCTTGGTTCACTTTTAAGGAGATTGGACAGATTTGTACTTCGTGGTAGTATAGATCAGTTTTTCTCTTATAATAAGCATTAGAAGCAAATTAATTATCGAGTTCAAACAGCATGCTTGTTTTAAGCATGATAATATAAGGCTAAGCATGCTGTTTTTGAGTAACTGTACCTTTATGCTTATCTGTGAGTATTGTTCAGGATCATAATGATGGAAAATAACGCAAGACGCAAAAGAAAGAAAAATAAAAACTTCGAAAAAATAAGAAACAAATTAAATATCGCTGTTATCAGTAAGGATGGAACAAAAAATAATAATGCTCCTGTGATAAAAAATAAGAACCCTTCTATTGAAAACCATTCCATACGCAAAAACGCTGTACAGACGAAAAGAATAATAAGATCCCCTGACTCAAATACAAAATATAATGCTATAGGAAATAGCTTTGAAAATAAGGACCAAGAAATTAAACATTCTGATGACATGGTTTGGAATATTCCATATGGCCCTGGAACTGGTGATATGGAAACTTTTATTAAATTTTATCCACAAAAATATTCTGTAACGGAAAGGAACAAGGAGTTAATGAAAATAATATCTTCATATTTAGTAGATGATGTTAAAGATAAAATAAGTATGTATAAAAGTAATATCTGTGTTAATCAAAAAGAAATAAAAAATACACATCAAATTCAAAATTATTCTCAAAGGAAAGAAAATGAATATTATAATCATATACCTACACCAAACAAAGATATGCCGTTTTCACTAGAAGATAACGAAATATCATGTTCTGAAGATGAAGTAGAAGAATCTCCTATCTATACTTACTACCCACATAGGCTTTATCAATAAAATAACTATAAACTATGAATATTTTATTTATCCATCTCTACCAATAACTTTATTCTAGTTTAATATTTTCCAAATCAGCAATCAAATCCATATGCTTAAATGAGTCGGGGCTTTTTGTGAATGTTTTAAGCAGATTGAATTTTGATTCATCTTTGCCATTGTAGTACATTTGAAACTGATTGGCCAAGCACTGAGCTTCTTTTCCATTGAGGACATTCTGAAAAGACCATTGACATAAGAAACTAGAAAAGACAATAATATGATTAAATATAGGTTATTTCAGACCATGGATCCATAACCTAGTTAGTGTATACTGTAGTTCTTATTTATATTTATTACATGCTAATTAGCTAGGTAATCAAGTATTTGTTGGAACTGGTCATATAATGTACTACAAGGAAATATAATTTTTTACCTTATCATATTCACCACGCATGAGCACTAATCCTTTATCACTTAGCTCCGTATAGTGGACCATGGTTAAACATTCAGGTGCATTTTCTTTGTGTACCTGTAAAATAATGTTGGTATTTAAATGATTAAAAGTTATAAGAAGCTTGTTAACAACTAGAAATAAAAATGATTACTAATATAAATAAATATGTATTACCTGGAAAGCCAAAAGGGGTGTAAAGTGAACTGTGTGGCCATAATTTTGGCACATTATGAACTCATAGCCCTGTGATCTAGGTAGAGGAAAAAGGAAAGTGGGATGTTGTCTCATGTTTTCAAAAATAGTAGTAAATAAATCAAATGGAATTGTAGCGGATATTACTTCTTTACTCTTGTGATACTCTTCCCATATTAGTTGGACTTCTGATGCATCCTTATCTTTGACTAGTTCCACCTTAAATATTTCCTCAAGCTTCTTGTCTTTTGCACTTATATCAGCTTTAAGTGATTCCTTTGGATTAAGGACTGAAGAAAACTGTCTGAAAGTTTTATTTAGTTTACTTAAATCAGAGATATATATTTATTCCTCTATGCTTAAATTATTAAATAAATTATTATTTTGCATTATACGCTATAACCAGAAAAATAATGTGATTAAATGCTTTAATTAGGCTATAATTTGGTACAAATTACTTACCTTTTGAGATGGATCTAGAACATAATAGATTTCAAGTTTTAGTAACCAAATCATAACCAAAAAGTATATAGCCAACATAATATAGCCAAATGGATCATACCTTGTATCAACAGAGGCAAACTTCTTCTTTTTCTCTTCCTCTTTCGAGCTCTCCGCATTTTCTACTCTTTTAAGAAACTCTTCGGGTGATGTTTTTTGTAGCACGGCTATGCGATCAGCATATTTTTCATAATACGGGTTCTTTTGCAATTTTTCAATAGCCTTTTCACACTTTACATTCGACGTCATAATTTGGCGTACAGTGATGTTATTCAAACGCAAAACGCCCTTTGCTACTTTTAACGCTACTGCCATTAGGCACAACTTTTATGTAACAAAAACCACTTGGTAGTTTTTACAAGCCACAGAAAGAAAGAAAGAAAGTCACATAAATCAGCTGTTGGTTGAGCTAAAAATATGTCAACCACAGATTTTGCACAGATTAATGTAGGCAAGTAGCCATGGAGGTATTATCTCGGAACAATAATTAAGTTGTTCCTAGGGTATTATTCTATGTAAGTAGCAATGTCAACGATGCATCAACGATGTCAGCTGTCCTGCCAAAAATTTGACAAATATGACAACGGTTATTTTTTTTCTTATTATGGCACTTCGGCTTTATAACCCAGGGCTTCATAATATTATCGAATACCAGAAATAATATCGTTACGTACAGTTATTTTCATACAGAGTCTTGTAGGTCAAGTGTGCGCATTTAAACTTTGATGCTTTAAAAACTTATATATTATTAGTACAATGAAACAAAACTGTGTTAATTTGTAAGCCTGTTTATTTGTGACCAACTTAAACACAACAATTGTATTTTTCAGTAGCTTATATTTTAGAAACTTCAGAAAACAATAACCCCTCCATTTGCGTATTTTTACCCCCGTATCGGGGTATGTGTACGCAACACTTTGGGTGAGTGTACCAATATCAAAATATATATATTTTAGAACATAAAGAATATTATTTTATAATTTTTATTTGTAAGTACTCATAGTTACTTAAAGTAATCAACAAAATCGTCTTAAGTCAAAATATTATGAGAACAATTTTCACTTAGAAATATTTTGTTACTTCGTCATGCACGTCATGTAGGTACTTAATACAAAAAAAGTCGTGTGCGGAGCTGGTGGACTGTTTTTGCCACCAGACTCCACAAAAGCTTCATTCAATCCAATTTTCAGTCGGTGGTTCAGAATACTGTTCGCCACATCCTTAAGTGTGCGCAGAAGCCTTGTCCCTTAACAAGGCTTCTGCGCACACTTAACCCAAAGCATAGGAACAGAGTTATACGAATATCGTTAATTCCTGCATCATCATAATATCCCAAAACACTGACAAATAACAAACTGGATATTGTGTTGCATTCGATAGCAAAAAGCTTATTTAGAAAAAAAAATACATGACTTTAAAAGATTACGCATTAAAAATTACAAAATATCGTAAATATTTGAGCAAAAATCTTCATATATCTGTTAATCCAAAATGGTGCGCGCGCAGCCGTTGGGGCACGAGCGCTTCGTAGGGCGTCCTGTCACCCTGTGGGTTATTGAAGAGGGGGGTTGCCGTGGTGCACGACGTTGCCAGCTCAACGCTGGCAACGACCAATCTCATTCAAATTAATCTAGAAAAAAGGGATGACACTATGATGTTGCCACTTTTTAATTTCATGACTTTTTTGACAGACTGTATTAGGATTGTGTAAATAAAGTTGTCAATCATTAATGTCAAAAACAGAAGTTTTGCCGGGAATGTGAATAAAGTATGTTGTGATTGTGACTTGTGAGTTGTGACTTGTGTTATCTGGGTTTTTAACATAGACTTATAATATACTGTGTAATATTGGTAGGATATTAACTATCGTGCACAAGAGAGTAGGAAAGTGATGCAATATCTAGAAACGTGTTATTTTGTGTTCCCACCAAAACTCCATCGAAAGTTTCAGTAAAGCGTCCTTCGTCTACCACTTTACTGAATCGACCGACTTGACTTTTTGACTGTATTGACTTTTACTTAGACTGACTAGACCTTAAACCTGACAATATCATAGAAAAACGATGCGGTTTTCCCGCCATAATATACTCGACTCGATACTGGCCATGGTTATATAAGCCGTGTTCGTTTCATTTTTTCGCAGCTTGGCAGCTGACTTTCAACTTCATAATTGAGTGTCATGTTCTAAAATACCAATAAAATACTAACAATTTCAGTCAGATTTTAGAACATGACTGAATATGCGCATGCGCAATGTGCATTGAAAAACGAAACGAACACGACTATACCCGAAGTGCCATAATAAGAAAAAAATATGTCAAAAACTAATGTCAACACTCAACTGTCAAACGACGGCAGATTTCTGTAGCTGATTTTTTCCGGTTCATTTTTAGAAATAATGTATGATAAATGCTGGAATAACTAATTTTATGGATATAAAATGGAGAATTTCTCCAGAGTTGAAAAAATTGGTGAAGGCACTTATGGTGTTGTGTACAAAGCAAGGGATAGAATCACCGGGAAAGAAATTGCTCTAAAGAAAATTAAACTAGAAAAGTAAGTTTTGGCGCGAAATGTGACAGCTTTGTCAAATCTTTAAACTAACTTCCTAAAAAAATATTTAAAGAAATGTTATAGGATGACTGTTCGAGTTGTTTTATTAAAGTTATAAAATTAAAATCTTAATTAAAATAATGTCTGAGAAATTTGATTTCTTAAATCTTCGCCTTCTTTCTGAAAAAAATTGAAACTACAAGACGTATGTAATATGTATGTTAAAATTTATTAACTTGCATTGTATTATCTTCAATTAGCTTTCCGAAAATGTTCTAGGATTTTATTTACATTAAATGCATGTAACTAGAGGGTAGATTGTTTGAAAATGATTTTTTATATTTTACTGGCACAGAAAACTTTTTGCATAATAAGGAAAGTCCATTAAAAAAATCAATAAGTACTTTATTTTACTGCAGCCATTTAAGCCTTGGATTTTAAATCCTATGACTCTTATGTACTCTCATTTTATGTATTGTCTGGCAGAAACTCCTTTCAGCGGTAAGACTGTCTGTTTGTACAGATTCTTATATTGGTGTATAATAATAAATAGTAATTTAGTTTAGTTTTGTACAAATAAAGAATTTTCTATTCTATTTTATTCTATGTGTATGATATTGAAAGTATGCTTTACATTTTTTATTTAATAATTTAGTATAGAACTAAGATTATAAAAATAATACACATAATGTAAAGCTTATAATATAGATTCTTCCTCACTGATTAAAAAAAACAGTGTGTAAAGTCTGCCTAGTACAGCTATCCTCAACTTGCAGCCCGCTGAGACTTTATTTGTGGCCCGCGTAATGTTAAACCATTTTGAAATTCACACCCACCGGCAAAATAATGTACAGTTGTCGTGAATGTTGTGAATTTTTTTTCCTTTTTTAAATCGTTAATTTTGAAAAACATTATTTTTAACCCTAAAAAATTTTGTTGCGGCCCGCGATAGTAAGACCAAAACATGCTTGTGGCTCGCATGAAAAAAGGGTTGGGGACCACTGGTCTAATACCATCGCGTCTGGGTATCGCAGACACAACACACAATTTTCTATTGTTATGCGGCACCCGGGGGCCGCTTGGGAGTTGATGAGTTAAGTGACTTTCTAAAAACTGATATATTATCAGTTGAGGACAAAATATTGTATAATATCTATGTCTGGACCTAACAGGCCCGTTTTTAACTTTTAATTATTTAATTTTTAGTGAACCAGAAGGTGTACCATCTACAGCGCTCAGGGAGATATCTGTTCTGCGGGAGTTGAACCATCCTGCTGTTGTACGTCTACTGGATGTTCTCCTCGCTGATGAGACTAAGCTGTTCCTTGTTTTTGAATTTCTTCAAATGGATTTGAAGAAACTGATGGAAATCTCTAAGGGGCCGTTAAGATTAGATCTTGTGAAGGTAATATAACTTTTTTTTACTATTACATATAATTATGATGTCCCACTGCTGGGCAAATGCCTCTCCATCTTTTTTGGTCTTTCATAGTACTCTTTCTGTATTTATGTAGTAATGTAGCTTTAAATCCTAAATTGTGCTGGATGTTTCAGCTTAAACGTTTTTTTTATTAAAATAATAATAAAACCGGCCAAGTGCGAGTTGGACTCGCGGCCAAGTGCGAGTTGGACTCGCCCATGAAGGGTTCTGCAGCAGCAATAAGGTTTATTTCTATGAAATTAAACGGCTTTTGACTTATTTTTATATTTCAGTTGATTTAATGAAAGTTAAATTAAGGTTTACCATTTATGACATATAAAAAAAACTACTTGCTAGATCTCGTTCAAACCAATTTTCGTTATTAGTTTTTATAGTAATGTACATCATATTTTATTTTTTTACAACTATCATGCCCTTACTTTTGAAGTTAGAGGGGGGGGGGACACACATTTTACCACTTTGGAGTCTCTCTCGCAAACTGTTCAGGTTAGAAAAAAATGATATTAGGAACATCAATATGATTTTTGAAGAGCTATCCATAGATACCCCACAAGCATAGCTTAGATGAGAAATTTTTTTTTTGTTTCTGTTGATACCTATCGGGACCTCTAAAATTTTTAATAACTTTTCAATTTTTGTATCAAAATATTAATGCGGTTCACAGACTTCATCTACTTACCAAGTTTCAAAAGTATAGCTCTTATAGTTTTGGAGAAAAGTGGCTGTGACATGCGGACGGACAGCCAGACATGACGAATCTATAAGGGTTCAGTTTTTTGCCATTTGACTACGGAACCCTAAAAATGTAAACATGTTACAGACTTAAAGTTTGTTTATAATTTAGTTAAGAAAGAGAATAATTATCCGGATATGGTTCATCTTATGAAAATGAGGCGTATTAAATAAATAAATAAAACTTTATTTGAGACTAATTTTGTCCATAGATTTGTTAGTGACAGTTAGTAACAATTAGCTTGTATTAAAATATTTTTGGTATTTATTATTTTATTTTGTGTATATGCCTGTTTTCAGAGCTACTTGCGTCAGTTACTAGAAGGCGTGGCATACTGTCATTCGCGACGAGTGCTACATCGCGATCTCAAACCACAAAACCTACTAATAGATACTGTTGGACACATAAAACTTGCTGACTTCGGACTCGCCCGTGCATTCGGTATCCCAGTTCGCGCTTATACACATGAAGTGGTCACGCTTTGGTATCGCGCGCCGGAGATATTATTGGGCGCCAAATTTTATTCTACTGCTGTGGATGTCTGGAGTCTTGCTTGCATTTATGCAGAAATGGTAAGAACTTTTAGCCGATTGGCTGGTTCTCTACTCTTGTCTTAGAATTTTCGAACATTTTTTTTTTATGAAATAAGGGGGCAAACGAGCAAACGGGTCACCTGATGGAAAACAGCTTCCGTCGCCCATGGACACTCGCAGCATCAGAAGAGCTGCAAGTGCGTTGCCGGCCTTTTAAGAGGGAATAGGGTAATAGGGGAGGGTAAGGAAGGGAAGGGAAGGGAATAGTTGAGGGTAGGGAAGGGAATAGGGTAGGGGTTAGGGGATTGGGCCTCCGGTAAACTCACTCACTCGGCGAAACACAGCGCAAGCGCTGTTTCACGCCGGTTTTCTGTGAGAACGTGGTATTTATCCGGTCGAGCCGGCCCATTCGTGCCGAAGCATGGCTCTCCCACGTATGAAAACATAGTCTACATGTCTTAGAATTTTCGAACATAGTGTACATAATTATATTTTTGTCGTTTTATAGGCAAGCGGGCGCACTCTCTTTCCGGGCGACAGTGAGATCGACCAGTTGTTCCGCGTGTTCCGGGCGCTAGGCACTCCGGGCGGGACGGGGGAGGAGGACAGCGTGTGGCCAGGAGCGCGGCTGCTGCCAGACTTCCGCGCTGCCTTTCCGCGCTGGCCGCGGCGGGACGCTCGACTCCTGCTGCCCACGGCCGTTCGCAACACGCCTCACGCAGCCTCGCTCTTCGAAGGAATGCTACGATATGAGCCCAGCGAGCGCATCTCTGCTCGCGCCGCCCTGTCACATCCATACTTTGCGGACGCCCCGCTTACACCCCCAGATCTCCCTCCAGACATTCCACCTGATCCCTGCTCAGATCCACCACCTCTGGGTCTTTGATATAATATGTGGGTTGTTTTAATTTTAAATTATTGTATGTCAATTTATAATAAAATTATGTCAATACTATGTGCTGCATTGTACAATTTCCATTCTATATCCTTATTTAAATTTAAGTCTTGCTTATGTCATGCATATCATGCACACAAAACACTTCCTTACAGAATTACTCCTACCGGAGCTCATGCATCACTCTAATTTAACTTTGTAATTTGCTAATATTAAAGCCCTCCGTAACCACAACACAGGTACCACATATATAAATCTTTTAAAAATCATTTACTGCAGCAGTTCCGCCAATATAAAATTGACTACAGGACCAATATTCCGAATTCTCAAAGGGGTTAAGCAAGGGGACCGGCTGTCTCCCAAACTTTTTACGAGTGTTCTCGAAGAAGTATTCCAAAAGTTAGCAGTACCATGGGAGGCAAGAGGTTTTGTGGTCGGCGACAGGCCACAGCAGAAGGCTGACAAACCTTCGGTTTGCCGACGACATCATACTATTTGCACCTTGTTTGTTGTTGTGCAAAGCATGCTTGAAGACCTAAGAACTGCAAGCCTCGAGGTGGGATTAGCGATAAATCGGTCCAAAACAACACATGAGGTTGTGGTGAGAGTCCCGACGCACCATCTACCGACCTTCGAGAAGGAGTTCTGGCCGATTGGAGTCGTCTACAGGAGGTTCCGAGGATGACTTCCGAACACGTCGCGCCCCACGTCGCAGACAATACGTGGATAGTGTTTTAGTGTTAGTGTTAGTTTTTAGTAGTGTCCGACCGAAACTAATTTTTCAGCCGAAACCGAACTTTCGGCCTTACTCTCAGTTTCGGCCGAAATTGAAACCGAAACTGGGTAAAACATTCAAAATTATAATTATTTACTGAAATTTATTGTGTTTTTTTTTTAACATAAATTACAACTTTTTATATTAAAGAAAAAGTACCACATTGAATTTTTTACTTTTTGCGATATTTCTTAAAATAAATATTATTAATCTTAGACTCGAATATGTTCCCTAGAAACTGTTTAATACTATAATCCGTTCCTTTATCTACTAAAATCCGTTTTTTTATACGATTCCAAGTAGGTGCGATTTCACCAAAGAAATTGAACGCACTTAGCGCACACTAAACCGGTTCTAAAAGTATTTAAACACGTTTATAACAGATATGAGAAGATTATAAAATCCATTTGAAAAAAAAAAACGAGATTTACATCCCTGTAGGAACACATTTAATGGTGAAATCCTCCCTTAGACATTAACGACGTACTACTGAAAACACAATCAATTGCATTATATAATTTTTATGGGAAACATGGACATGACCACGGTCGAAGTTCAAAATGAAATTACTGAGCAAACTTGCAGTTGCTCCAGAAGGCGTTTTGCCACTAATCCTGAAAAATATGTTGAGGTAAACCTCTTTAGTGTAAGATGGTGTTGGCCGTTCAGATTTTAGAAGATGTTTATTTCCTATGTTTTTGATATTTGACACCTCGTTAGTTTTGAATGTTCCGTTGATTGTCTAAAGAAAACCAATATATGATTTACTTTATGTACATTGCTTTTTATTAATTTCACAAAGTACTTCATTCCACCGGAGCCGAATTAGGATAGAAAACGACTCCCTGTAAAAGGTTATGTGCCCAGAACGTAAGAAGTACTAAAAATATTCATTATGGAATTAAGTAAAATGCAAATCTCAAAGTTGGATGGTACTAACTGGGTGCAGTGGCGATACAGGATGACTGCACTACTGAGAGGTATGATGGGCTTATCGATATTGTGAATCGTAAAGTTAGTAAGCCAGAGAAGCCAGCAATCAACAGTGGCGATGCTACTGCTGCAGCGGCAATGGCCGAATACAAGAAGAATTTAGGAGAGTACTTGAAACTAGAAAGTACGGCTCTTTTATTGATTACGAACAATATTTCCGATGAAGCATTAGATAAGGTGATCAGGTTTTCAAGTCCAAGTGATGTCTGGGATGAACTACATCGGCTATATGACGGCGTGAATGATGACCGTCTGTATCACGCCTGTACGAGCCTATTTCAGTTAAAGATGGACATCTCAGACGACATTGCGACTCATGTATCCAAAGCGAAGAATTTGTGGCATAATCTAAATCAAGAGCTAGTTAAGGCTGATGATGGGAAGGAGCTGCCAGAAATACTACTTATATGCAAGATTTTGGATACATTGCCGGAAGGATATTTTTCCTTCAAGTCGAGTTGGTTAATGATGTCAAAGAAGGACAAAACTATAGACAATCTGACCAGTCAGCTTTGTGCCCATGAAAGGGCCTTGACGACAACCTCCAAGGAAGATACTGGATGCGTGTCAAGATCCACTGGTGAAGCTTTGATTGTTGACCGTACGCGAAGGTCTATAAAGAAAAAACCCAAAGCGTTTAAGTGTCATGGTTGTGGTGAAGTTGGGCACTTCAAGAAGGACTGCCCTAAAAAGGAACGGCGCGGAAAAGCAGGAATGACCAACATGATGGCTGTGCTGGTCAACGTCATTGATTGTAACACGGATCGGGATGAGTGGTACGTTGACAATGGCGCCACACATCACGTTACAATGAGAAGTGACTGGTTCCAGGATTTCGAGCGTTTCCAAGAACCACACATGGTAACCACTGCTGATGGGAAAGTGGTAGATGCGCTAGGAAAGGGTTCGATTCTTATGCAGACAAAGAAAAGAACATTCTTAATGAATGACGTGTGGCTAGTTCCGAAAGTCACGAAGAATCTTTTTTCGGTGCTCTCAGCACATGATATAAACACGGAAAGTTTGTTTACGTCACAAGGCACTACTTGCTCATTTAGCATTAAAGGAGAATTGTGCGTGACTGGAAGTAGACAAAAACATGGCGGTTTGTACAAACTGAACTGTAAACCGATTCAACCCAAGAAAATAGTGATGTTGAATGCAATTGATACGTTACAGCTTTACCACGAACGTATGGGTCATCAGGACAAACGCCATGTGAAGCGAGTAATAGAACGAGAACTTGATGTAAAGGCAAAGGACAGTGGGAGTCTATGCGAAGGATGCATTTTTGGAAAGACACATAGGAAGAAGTTTGGTGTCCGAGAAAAAGCTGTCAGTCCAGGAGAACGCATTCACTCTGATGTATGTGGTCCATTCCCACCAAGTTGTTCGAAGTCTCGGTATTTCGTTATATTCAAAGATGAATTCTCCAAGTACCGTTACGTGTACATCATGAAAAATAAATCGGAAGTACCTGAGTTACTAAGTCTGATGTTAGCAGATGCGAAGGCAGCAGGTCACCGAATTAAGGAATTTCTGAGTGATAACGGAGGCGAATTCGATAATGAAAAAGTACGTAAAGAATTGGACAAGTACGGAATACACCAACGGTTGGTTATGCCTTACACGCCTGAACAGAATGGCATTAGTGAAAGGGAAAACCGCACAATCGTGGAAATGGTTAGAGCAATGATGTATGCACATGAAGAACTTCCTCAAGTTTTATGGGCTGAGTTGGTGAAGACTGCGGTTTACATTTTGAACAGAACATGCCCAACTTCTGTGGAAGATAAATCCCCATTCGAGCTGTGGTTTGGTAAGAAACCACAAATTAAACATTTGAGGATCGTCGGTTCTACGTGCCACGTGCATATTCCCAAACAAAAAAGGAAGAAAATGCAGAAGAAGGCACAAAAGTGCATCTTTATTGGCTATGACAACGACGATGGGTACAAACTTTGGAACAAGGAATCAAACTCTCTGGTACGATCTCGAGATGTCACATTCGATGAAAGACCCATAGAATCAAAAATTGACTCCGATGGTTCACAAGTGGAGAAAGATTTGACTGACCTGGAAGTTCCTTTATATGTTAGAAGGAAATCTACCTCTAATACTGATGTGAATGAGGACGTACTGGTTGAGAGGCACAGAGACATATCCCAGGAAGAAAGCCAAGACGCTGTTGAAGCCCCTGCTGCCAGTGATGAGGTAGAATTAGGAAATGTACTTCCAGAGATGCCAGATGAAGATGAATCTATTGAATTAGGGGGGGAGAATGAGGAAAGAGATGAAGAACGAGTCAATGAAGAAAATGAAGGGGAGATCATTGAGGAGTTAGCAAGACATGAGATGCGCTTAAGAGACCGCTCTCTCCTCAGACGCCCTGGTAAATTCAATGATTTTGTATCATATGTCGGTACAGATTCCTATGTAGAGCCTAACACGTACAAGGAAGCAATAGCCTGCCCTGATAAGGAGTTGTGGATTAAAGCTATGGAAAGCGAGATTGAATCCCTGAAAGAGAATAAGACATGGATTCTAGACAGGTTACCCAAGAATCGGAAAGCTATTCCATGCAAATGGGTTTATAAGGTAAAGCAAAACCCTGATGGTACAGTCAGCAAGTACAAAGCTCGACTAGTAGTAAAAGGCTTTCGACAAAGAAAGGGAGAAGACTACGACCAGACTTTTAGCCCTGTAACCAAGATGGCAACAGTCCGAGCGGTATTGAGTATTGCAGCTAGTGAAGGCATGAAACTAAGTCAGTTCGATGTTTCAACAGCTTTTCTTTACGGATCTCTATCAGACGAAGAAATATATATGAAGCAGCCAGAAGGGTATGATGATGGGACGGGTCGAGTCTGCCTGCTAAAGAAAAGTTTATACGGTCTGAAGCAAGCTCCTCGTTGTTGGAACAGGACTATTCTGGATTTCTTCAAGGAAATTGGCTTTGAAGTCAGTGAGGCAGATCCATGCCTCTTCAAAAGAGACATTGGATACGAAAAGCTGATAGTGGCTCTCTATGTCGATGACGGGCTGGTCGCTGGTACAAGTGAATGTGTAATTGAGAAGTTCCTTGAAAAACTAAAAGAGAGGTTCAAAATTACAACGAAGGCAATCTCGTATTTCCTGGGAATAGAGATAGAAACCAGAGAAGGTGGTGATATAAGAATCCACCAGACAGCCTATGTTAAGAAAATTTTGAAACGGTTTGGAATGCAAGAATGCAGGCCGGTATCCACTCCGATTGTTAAAGAAGAAGTAGTTCAGAAACCAGAGAAGGACGACGACTTTTTTATCAGGAACTACAGGCAAGTGGTTGGTGCACTCGCATATCTGATGGTTGGCACTAGACCCGATATCGCATACGCTGTGAGTGTGGTCTCCAGAAAACTAGAAAATCCCACTCCAACAGACTGCGTAAAGTTGAAGCGCATTCTACGCTATCTGCAGTATGCACCCGATTTGGGAATACTTTATAAAAGGAATTTTAAAAGGGGTAACATAGAATGTTATAGTGACGCCGACCACGGCGGAGATATTGCGACAGGAAGATCTACTTCTGGAGTTCTATGCCTATATGCTGGTGGAGCAGTATCGTGGCTCAGCCAGAGGCAACAAAGCGTTGCAATATCTACCACAGAAGCCGAGATAGTCGCTGCCAGTGAAGCAGCAAGAGAAAGCATTTGGCTAACTCGTCTTATTGGTAGTTTGGTAAAGACGGAAGGTCTACCTGTACTGTATGTAGACAACGAGGCAGCTGTACGTCTTGCTGAGAACCCTGAGTTTCACAGAAGGACAAAGCACATACGTATTCGGCACTTTTTTGTACGAGAGCTAGTGGCGAATGGAACTATAACTGTGAAGAGGATCAGCACTGAGCTGCAGCTGGCAGATATTTTTACAAAGCCTCTTGCTAGGACTCGGTTTAAACATCTGGCGAACTGTCTTGGCCAGCACATCTAGAGAAGGTGTTGAGGTAAACCTCTTTAGTGTAAGATGGTGTTGGCCGTTCAGATTTTAGAAGATGTTTATTTCCTATGTTTTTGATATTTGACACCTCGTTAGTTTTGAATGTTCCGTTGATTGTCTAAAGAAAACCAATATATGATTTACTTTATGTACATTGCTTTTTATTAATTTCACAAAGTACTTCATTCCACCGGAGCCGAATTAGGATAGAAAACGACTCCCTGTAAAAAAATATACTGAGGGCCGCAAGAGTGAAGCTTAGCGGGAAGTGGGCTAGATAAGATTCTAGCAGGGTAGGAACGGTCTAAGAGATTGCGTGTCCGTAGTTAAAAGCTAATTTTAAATATTTAAATAAAACGCGTGGTAAAACGAAAACAGTGAGGTGAGATGATTTACTAATAAATCTCACAAGATATATGCTATCTGACAGTCAAACAAAATTCTTAAGTAAATAAAGTTCACACGCAAAATAATCAATTTATCATAGCATTTACTAAATCACTTGTTTGGGAAACATTGTTATATTGTTATATTATGTAATAGCACGTAATTTGCCAATAGGTTTGTATATTAAGGCCCAGTAGTCCCTAAAATTAACAGGTCGATGTCTGTCAGTACGAATATTGACGTTAAGTACATTAAAATAACATTCATATCAGCGCGCCTTCTACAGTGGCGGTTACGCGCTCGCCGCGTGCCTTGATAATAGAAAATAGGAGTAAAAACCTTTTGTTTTTAGTATTACAAAAATCAAATATATCAAATCGTTTATGTTAGATTACGAGTTTACGACACATATACCTAATACATTTTTTGTTTTTTCTAGAAAGTGTGTAATTTAGCCATAAATGATTTAATTATGAAAAACAGCGTTATAACAGTCATCTTTGAGATATTTTTCTATCGAGCAGAATTTTTCAAATTGTGTACTGATA
Organism: Aricia agestis; assembly: GCF_905147365.1. Classification (NCBI taxonomy): domain Eukaryota; kingdom Metazoa; phylum Arthropoda; class Insecta; order Lepidoptera; family Lycaenidae; genus Aricia; species Aricia agestis. Next base: position 16,034,472 of record NC_056408.1, on the reverse strand, counting down.
TACCTTTGCGTATAGGAAATTTTCTCAATTTTAAAACGGTACTTATTTTATACTTAAATAATGACATTTCCTTTACTAAAAACGTGATTTAAAAACCTATTTTACGTAGTATATAAATAATCATGCGTTTGTCGTAGAAATAAAATTCAATAATATAATTTCGATAAAAATAAGTTCAGACAATTTAATGAAAATAAAACGAAGTGCTAATTTCTGATTTGGGACTAATCTGGAACACAATATAATCTCAAAACTAAATAAATAGATGGTGGCGAACTGAGCCGGGGCGTCGCTGGCAAGCAAGCACGTCGAGCTAACTGTGAAAAGTTTCGGCTATATTTTGGCCGAAACCGAAACTAGATTTTTTGGCCGAAACTGGCCGAAACCGAAACCGAAAGTTCGGTCGGTCACTAGTTTTTAGTATAATTGTATGTATGTTAGTCTATAAGGTATTTATAATATGGGCCAAGATGCCTGAGTTAAATAAAAAAATAAAATAAAAACTATAAAAAAAACGAAATATAGCAAAAAACTTAACCTTGATTGGTCGAGGTAGACGGGCAAGAAATACACTGTCGACGAGTACATCTACTTGGGCCAGGCCAGCTAGTCTCTTTTGAAGTTTTGATAACAGACAAGGGAAGGAAGTCGATCGACGAATCGGAATCGGAAACTCCTGGAAGAGCTACTGGTCCATGAAGACGCTGATGAAGCGAGATTTACCAATCTCCCTGAAACGCAGACACGTCGACATATTGTGTATTTTACCCGTCCTTACTTACGGTGCTCAGACCTGGTCATTGACCTAGGCCGGTATAAATAGTAGTAGTACTCAAGATGCATCTCGGTCTCAAGCAGTGGCGTAGCGTGCCATCTCGGTGCCCGGAGCGGGTGACCCATTTTGCCGCCCCCATTCTACAGGGTGATTTTGAAATCTTAAACCAAATTTCAACAGTGGCTTCTACTCATGATACTGAAAACTTGCACAAAGAAAAAATTTTTTGGACAATAAAAAAATTTGAACTTTGTATGGAGATCGGTCAGCTGATATGTCAAGGCTCCATACAAAGTCCAATTTTTTTTTTTCAGAATTCAGCAAAGTTGTAGAACAAAAGTTGTTCAGTATCATGAGTAAAAGCCACTGTTAAAATTTGGTTTACGATTTCAAAATCACCCTGTATAGGTCCTCAAATTAAATTAAATTTCACAGGCAATGAAGTATCTTTTATTGAAGGTAAAATAGGATGAGCGATTTTACAAGCGGATTCTACGGGCCTTTTGAGCAGCGAAGTCAGAAATAACTTTGTCAAAATCAATATTTGCAGCCAATTCTTGTTCAATCGACAATATAGCCAAGTTTGATAGTCTAGCGGAGCTCATAGCAGATCTGAGGTAATTTTTTATTAGCTTCAACTTCGAAAAGCTTCGCTCACAACTTGCAACACTAATCGCCAAAGTCAAATATATACGAATCAAGATGATTATATTTGGAACCGAAATTCCGAGATTCAGTTTTTGAATGAACTGGAGGAGCTCCAGTGGTCCTTTACCCCTTATATTATCTTCCTCTGATTCAGAACTGGCAACAAACTGCTGAAGACGCTTCCGCTCCATCTGAAACTCGTCTTTGTCGATGTCTTCTAATACATGGGAAAGATCACACTCGTACTTGCTGTCCAAAAGATTCGCTGGCGTCAAAAATCCGAACTTGTCCGATATTTCTTGAATTTGCTGGAATCGAGTCGTCATTTCTTGAATGATCTTGTCAAATGATGCGAACACCTCTCGACGGAGTTCCTGCTCGTGAGACAAAGCTGCATCTTCAAAAGATTCATCATCATGCATGCGTCTTTTCCTGCGAATTCTTCTCGTTTTTAGTTCGATTCCGAGTTTTTCGCAGAGAGTCTTAGCAAAGTCGATTGCGTCTTGGACGAAACGGTCTCTACTTTCCACTAGGAGGGTTTTTAAAGCGCAGAGTTTCTGAGTACACTTATCGACACTTAGTCCTCGTTGCTGCAGGTAAATCTGTGCGTCATCTACTTCAGGTAGCACTGCAGCCCAAAAGCCAAGAAAAGTTAGGAAGTTAAAGGACTGCATGGCTGTCAGGAGAAGACTGGCTCCTGATCTTGTTTCGGAAGTTTGAGATGAATCTGTTAATTCTTCCAGTACCTCAAGAACTAACTCAAACTTATTTTTAAGCATCTTGACAGCTACATGTCTAGCGCTCCAGCGCGTTTCAGTGACTCGTTTCACTGCTTGACCTGTGACGGCAACCAAAGCGTTCCATCGAGCAGTTGATGCAGAAAAGAAGGCAAATAGCTTCTCCAGAGTTCCAAAAAACGTCACGGAATTCACTGATTCAGAAGCAGCGTGTACCCCAGCCAAGTTTAGTGAGTGGTTTGTGCATGCAACGAATGTAGCTTTCGGATTCAGGGCTTTAATCCGGGCTTGAACTCCATTGTGGATCCCTGACATTGTGGCAGCATTGTCGTAAGCCTGTCCTCTCAGATTCTGTATGTCCAGTCCGTCTGATGTTATCTTCGCGATTATATCGTTGCTGAGATCTTCTGCATTTTTTCCTTTTGGTTCAAAGAAGTCGATGAAAGATTCAACCACGGCGACTTTTTTCGCAGAACTTGGCTCATTTGGTCATTGTGGGAGATGTCTGGTGTACTGTCGAAGATTACGCAATAATATTTAGCTTCTTGAATACGACGGATGATGGTGGATCGAACTTGCTGTCCCAGTAAGTTTATAAATTCATTCTGGGTTTCTGGAGATAGATACGAAACTGGGACTCTTGCTCCCAGCTTTATCTTTGTCAGGTGTTCCATTAGAAGAGGGTCATATTTAGCTAGGAGGTGCACTAACTCCAGAAAGTTCCCGCGATTGCCACTATCATCTCCTCGAATGTCTTCTCGATGTCCTCTGAAGGCCAGATTCTGTTTGGCTAAGAACTGGATAATGTTCAGCAACCTGTACAGTACATCCCTCCACTTCTTCACCTCACTTTCGAAAACTTCTTGTTGTTTCTGATCGATGGTTGCTTTACGGTTCAGGCGAACTTCCAACTCCTTCCATTTCAAGAAGCTCTGCTCATGGCCCGGGCTATTTTCATGGTCTCCGATTCTTGGATTTAGCTTCCACCATTTGTTGAATCCTTCTTCAGATGCGAAGTTTGAGTCGGAATTGCCAAACAGCTTGCAACAAAAACAATACAAGGATTGCTTCGAAGGCGAGTACACCATCCATGTTCGGAGAACCTTTTCGCCGTTAGATAATGGTTTGTAGAACCACTCTTTGGTTAGTTTTCGGGTACCGCCTTTCGTTGAAGTCCCTGAGCGAACAACATCGGCAAATTTGCAATCGATGTGCTGTACTAAGTCAGATCCGCGACGTACTAGAAGTGTTCTGACTTCGTCGGTCATAGGAGAAGGCCAGCAACCTACATCGTCGAGATTCACATCTTTGGCTTCGGCAGGAGCAAAAGGCACGATTTCAATTATGTCTTTTTTGGCAACATTCACTTTTTCTGCAGGCTTATGACTAGATGCTTGAGATACTTCTGGTGAGTCGATTTCGTCTTGACCCTGCTCTGTGGTGGGACCAGAACGACTTTCAACTGCGACGGCAGGCACGTCTTCTTCTTGTTCCTGTAAAATAAGTTATGTATTCCCATGAATACAATAAACATCCCCTAATATAAAATTTCATCCGATTTGGTTCAGCGGTTAAGGCTCTAGAGCTGACAACTGAAAACAGATATACTAGTACATACGCACATACATACATACCTACACATTTTGATTTTTTTAGTTTTTCGGACTCGGTTAACGATATACACTCGAGAGCAATGAATCCGGGTCAGGGCCGCCCAAAGCACCTTAAAGAATCCCAAAAATCTCGGAAACTAAGAATGCTAGATTGATGTAATATATTGTGTTTATTAGATCATATAATACTCTCTAAATAACAGTAACTATATCAAGCTAGCACTCCCAGTCTCCGAGACTTTTAGGATTCCCCAAGGCGCTCCAAGCGACCCCGACCCGGATTCATTGCTCTCGAGTGTAGATAGAGAGAGAACCTATCCCAATCAAAATCTCAACTTCGATTTTTTTTACGATTATAAATACTTCCTCTATACTTCGTTCACTAGAAAGTAAAAATTACAACCTTGCAATTTATTGCGACCCAACCCATACTTGTTATGTCTAAAATAAGTAATAACAGGAGTAATTCTAGACCACGCACGATTCTAGATGGAAGAATCATATACCTAGGTACTTACACTGGAATCACTTCCGCTGCTGCAGGATGAGGATGCCACCGAAGACGTTAACGTGGCTTTCGAACCAGAACTGGAACTGAAATATTTCAGTAATGCACCTTGAGACTTCTTCGCATCTGCTTCTTTCTTAGCCCTTTTTTTGCGGAATTTGGCACCGCTTTCTTTGACTCTTTTCATTTTCAAAAACTAGTTCAAAGGTTGGGTGAAGTTCTAATGTTTAGTTTTAGAAGATTCAACAGTATTTAAACGATCGAAACACAATCGAAATGACTTTCGTTCCGAATCTGAAACTCTCGCGAAACAAAAATAATGCGTGATTGCGTAACGGTACTTCACGATGCACTAAATTCTAAAACAAACATAAACAAAAACAATTGCACGTGGCCAGCGCGCGTTGTTGCCGTTCCGTTCCGCTGATGCGATGTGCGAAAACAGGCAACGTCGCATTGTGCGTGCTGTTGCTGAGCGAATTCTTTATAAGTAGGTAATATCAATAATGGATGATGGAGGATACTGGAACAGGAACATAGGCTACATTTTATTTTGGAGAAAAATAGGGTTCCGTAAGATATTTGGGTTTTTCGGACGCAAGGTGCAAAAAATCAACCAGAAAAGTTACTTATTTTGCGTACGCTGCCTAAACTATAAAAGATAGAACCGTAAAATGTTCTAAGTAATTGTAGATCTTATAAATATCTACAAAAAAGTCCGCGACACACTATACCTATCTATGTCGAGTGAGGCACAATAACCATTTAATTATTTAAAAATCTTTAATTTTTTTTGGACTACATTTAAACGCGTTTATTTTACTCATGCTATTAATCCTTATCAAAATAAATTATTTTATCACTAAGTACAGTTTATGTAGATAATATTTGGTCTTTGAATGATTAAAATTGGACGTTTCATTTTGAAGTTATGGCGAAATTAAAATATTACGATAGTGGGCCGTGGGCGTCACCAAGGCGGGGGTGCGCGTACGGGAGGAAGACAATAATTATTTGTGTTGTGTGCAGCCTGCGAATAATGACTGCGTCGTCGATGTTAGTGTCGGAGTCTGTGAATTGACCTGGGAATCATTTTGCTGACCGAGTCTTTCCTGGGTAGGCTTTTTGCAGCGGTAACCGACATCCACGCGGGCGGAGTACTTTATATGGCAAAACAACGTTTGCCGGGACAGCTAGTACATATAATAAAACTGTAGAACCCAAATTTATGTACAAACAAAAAAAATGACAAAAACAGAGTCAGGCGGATGTAGGAAGAGCAATGAAACACATCGGGATTTTTTCCAATTCACCGGCGACATTTTTTGCCGCCCCCGCGGACTGCCGCCCGGGGCGGGCCGCCCCCTCCGCCCCACCCACGCTACGCCACTGGTCTCAAGACACCGTTCAGGCTCTGTGATTGGTCCAAATTTTGACAGCCAACCAATCACAGACTATACCGGCCCTAGTCGCAACGGTCCCTTGCAAAAGCTTGTAGCATTTTAGGGGTCAGACTAGCGGATTGAATAAGAAATAGCACACTGCGCTCCAAAACTGGTATTGCGTCGGCATAAGCTGCCAAGCTAAAATGGGACTGGGCGGGCCGTACAAGCCGCATGCATCCTGACCGATGGGCAAAGATCACCACAGAATGGGTACCAGACGATGGACAACGCCGCGCCGCCGTGGCCGGCCTCGAAAAAGATGGCGCGATGAGCTAGACAAATACTCGGAGTGAGCCAGGTTGACCAACGGCTGCGTTGGATCGAGAGAAGTGGGGGAGGCCTTTGCCCAGCAGTGGGAGTTGGGACAGGATAGGCTCTTAAAAAAATTGCAATATATAACTTATTCACTTCTACAGCCTACAGTCCTCTCAGCCTTATGTAATCTGTTTCCTACTCTAATGCCTTTTTATCTTCTATTTATCATAGTTATTTTTCTATTCCTGACTTTTTATATTAGAGGTAAAATAATTCAGAACGCCAAACGACAATATTATTATATGTGGCAAAATACAACTTTACGACTTACGATCTTGACTAACGTTTTATGAATCTGTGAAAAAAACTTTCAATCAATCATACTCAAGTGTCAAATTAAAATCAGATGTACTTGCAGATGGATTACATGAAGATTCGTATTTTGTAATATATTTTTTTAGTGTTTAGGCATGAACTAAATGATAATTTATTGTTACTGGATAATACGCTATTTATGAGAAGGTAAGTATTTGGAAATTAGTACAATTTTGTGCAAATCATTGAGTGTGAGAACCATTGTTTCAACTTTCAATATATTGTTTGATTTTTTGCTAATATCACGAAAGTATTTTGTTTTATACATACAAAAACTGTAAATTGTGTATTCTCGAAACATTAACACTAGATAGCACATAAAATAAACTGTTGCAAATGTATGTTTAATATTGATGTAGGTAGGTGGGTCTCCCTAATTAATTTTTGCATAAAATACTTTCCTGTGCGGGCTTTTATTATTTTAAAACAAAAGCATTAATTAAATTTCTATTAATTTACTAAAATACATTTGTTTTTAGCAAGAACATTAGGAAGGTAATTTTAAACTTCCCATAATAATAATTATACAATAATTATAGTTATAATGTATGAAAATTTTAATAGTTAATATTGTATACATTTTTTAATAATTAAAACAATAAATACAAAAAATAAAAATGCTAGAATTGAACAAGTTACTCTTCAACTTATTCTTAATATGAACATACTGAAAACCAAGCATAACATACTTGGTTTTCAACAATAATAAATATAAATTGGTTTTTTATTTCTAAAACGTAGAGAAGCATTTTTTTAAGTTCTCAAAAACCAAGCTATTATTAGCAATCAGCCTAATGACCACTCACTTAAGGAAATGTATACAATTCTTTCAGTTGCAGTATAATGTTGTTAAGAGGGCGCAGCGGCGGGCGCAGGTAGCGCCATGGAGGCCGAGCCGCCCGCTGGCCTGGCCGATGCTGTGCTTCTGGCACCGCTCACAGAGGACTCCTTCCTACACAACCTGCATGTGCGCTACAAACGTGACATCATTTATGTAAGTATTGATATAGCTAAGAACTTTAAAAGTGTTTATGACTGAAGGTTTTTTAAAACATTGCCCCTTTGTTTAATAAAATAATTCTAATGATGTTTTAAACATTTTAAAATCTTTTTTAAACATTAAATTAAGGTTGTGTTTTGTGTTGCCAAAATAAGTTGCATAAAGCAAGCAAATAAAAATATTCAATCTTTTAAATTGAATCAACAAAATTTTATTAGCAGTAAAAGAGCTGATGATCACATTAAGAAAACTTAATCTTATAGATTTAAACTAAAAAAAAAGGTTAGAATGCATTTTTTTTGTAAAAGAACCTTGTTTGCCATCTTGTCGCATATTATGTTACAATATATCATTTTTTTGTTTGGAGCTAAAAATCTATCAATAATGTTTGTTTGCAGACCTATGTTGGCAATGCCCTAGTATCAGTGAACCCGTGTCGTCCACTTCCACTGTATTCTGCTGAGCTGGTGCGGACATATCTCGCACGAGCACCCTACCTACTACCGCCGCATTTGTCAGTATCTTTTTTAGTCTGTTGTGAATTTCCTGTGGATTTTTTTTAACAATATGGTTTTTACAGATATGCAATAACTGCCACAGCTTATAGATGGGTCCGTGACAGAAATGAGAACCAATGTATTGTTATTACGGGTATGTGACATGTCTTACTAGCAAGGTGTGTTTCATTAAATTTGACTTTTTCAATACCTATTTGTGCTTTGTATGTTATCTTTACTGTTAACAAAATTTATATGTTATTTAGATCATCCTTTTTTTAAATTTAAATACATCCATACACTAGAATATTACAAAATTAAATCCCTTTATAATAAAAACCATAAAAATGCTCCAAATATAATTTTCTGTTTCATATTCGAAATGATAAGTAATTTTTTAGGGCCTTGTGTAAATATAATATGTAGTTGGTCACCCATATCTTTTTACTGTCCCATATTATTATAAGTACCTGGATGACCGAGCTTTGCTCGGTATAGCAAACACTCATTGACTTTGTGTTACTTAATAACGCCATCTGCGGTCGTTAAAACAATTAGTTGCTAACAAAATAATAATATAATAATAATAAATCATTTTATTCATCTCCACAAATTACAAGGATATATAAAGGTACTTAAAAACTAATAGTTTACACATATTTATTCTATTGGCGAATAATAAAATAGTATTATTATTCGCCAATAGATGTCAGGAAGAGTTATATTTTTCAGTTTATCGATTATCGATAAAACACGAATAAAAAGACATTTTCTGAAAATGATAGATCGATTTATCGCCCCCGAAACCCCCTATATACTAAATTTCATAAAAATAGTTGGAGCCGATTCCGATATATACAAGAATTGCTCGTTTAAAGATATAACATAAGATTACATTCTTTTGTTAATAGTTTTTTATTACAACTTTTATTTTTTTATGTTTTAATTATTGATTTTACAGCTTTCACAATAACTCATGATGTCATTTGTTTATTTTAAAGTACAAAAGTATTACTTAATCTAATTAAAAAAATATTATGTCAAGGTTTTTGTTGTCCAGGCGAGAGCGGTGCGGGCAAGACGGAGGCGGCGCGCGTGTGCCTGCAGTGCGCGGTGGTGGCGGGCGGCGGCGCGGGAGGCGGGGCGCTGCCCGCCGCCGGCACGCTGCTTGAGGCGTTCGGCAACGCCGCCACCGCCCGCAACCACAACGCCAGCAGATTTGTGAGTTTATAGTCACCTATAAGAAGAACTTTATAGGTACATGGCGAAGGTGCGTTGTTTAGTCGGCGAGATGAACCTTCTGACAGCAATATGCGAAAATTTTACAATTGACAACATTTCAAAATTTTAACATGGCTTTTTTATTATTTTATATGAAAGTAGACTTAAAATAAGGCGACACGTGTTTCTTGCTTTTTCAAAATTATGTTTTTATGATACCTAAAAAATAGATTTTAATCCTTCGTATTCTAAAGAGACGTAAGCGCCAAGTGACGTCATACTTACGTCTGAACGGTTAATTCCATTACACTTTAACAAAAGAAAAAATCTGTCAATGTAAGTTTGTTACGTTTATTATGACGTCTGTCAATGTCATCGTCAACCTGGAGGATAGGTAACCAATGAGGTAATGTTATTATTTAGAAATGTCAGTGTTGACAGGTGGTTGACAGTGACGTTTTTGTTTTTATGCTTCATGTTGTCTTTTTAAAACTATTTTACACCAGGCAAACAAACTGTATGATATTATGCCGTAAGTATGACGTCACAGCGTATTTTTCAGTTTTTATTTATTTTCTCAGTAAATAAGCAATATAAAATTTTTTTGAATATTTTTTTGATATCAGGAGAAGAAACTAAAGAAACGGTATTTTTTATTTTAAGGCTTAAAAATTTTGAAATGTTGTCAATTAGGTATATGTCAGAACGAGCTTTTGCCCGCGGCTTCGCTCGCGTTAAGAAGTATTATTATATACAAACTTTCATCCATATCCATAATATCCATAATTTGCAATAAAAAAAATTATGTATGTGATTTCAACAAAATTAGGATAAACAGTTTTTGAACTAAAATTTTTGAAACTTATAAGTTATTAAATACTTAGGAGGTTATTTTATTTTAGATTTTTTGTAATTCTCATTTATTCTTACAGGGCAAGTTGCTGGATATAGAGTTCGACTTCAAGGGTGAGCCGGTTGGCGGTCACATCACACACTGTGAGTTGCCACCACATTTAAATTTTTGTTCTATAATTTTAATAAACTAAATTTAATATTGTCTTGTATTTGTGCATGCAGACCTGTTGGAAAAGGTGAGTATGTTGTATGAAATTGGGATAATTTTTTTTTTATATTAGACCTTAATATCAGAGTATAGATACGAAAGTATGCCGTTCGATCCATTGTTATTTCTTAACGCGTAAACACTGAACTGTTTTGGATGGTTATAGTCAATATTATGTTACTTTTAGTCCGGCAAGGGACACGGGCATATTATACATAATATTGTTATGGTAAAATGTACAGTTCCCGCAAATTTTGACGCAACAAAGTCCCGGGAAATAACTAGTATTTTATAAATACTTTCAGGTCAGGGCCATATTACGTAATAGCTAATAATATTATGTACTCAACTGGCCACTTTAAACTTTTAAGATTCACTCTGTTGAGTGGGCCTTTGGCAACTTCTTATCTCTACACTAAACAATTCGATTGTTATCAAAGCTATATCAGCCTTCAAAAGCAAAACCGTACTATCTTTCGTCTCAACTAACGTGAGAGGAGTACAGCTATTTCTGTCACTAGAAGCGCTTGTGTGGCATTCCCGTATTTTCTATCTCAACTAAAACGCCTCGGTGTGAAGAGTACATCGGTTTGCAGGAGTAAAGTGTTGAAGAATGTTGCTTCTACAGTATCTTCTGTCTCAACTAATACGCCTTACTGTGAAAAGTATAGGTATATTATTTTACAGGAGCGCGTGTGCTCGGTGGCTGAGGGCGAGCGCAACTTCCATGTGCTGTACCAGCTGCTTGCCGGCGCTGATGCGCATTTGCTCAGTGAGTTTGTTGTCTCTTTCATTTGCGAAAAGAAATGAAACTCGGCACTCAACTGTGTGAAAACCTTGTCTAAAGTGCTACACGCTTTTGATATGAAAATAATTATTTAATTATTTAACCTTTTGTTTCAGCTAAAACTGCATTTCGGTCGGTTATTGCTTTTGTATCAAACAACGGCTTTGACAGTAATTTGTTGCAGAAAATTTAATCACTAAACGATACTAATTAATTTATCTCTTACAGAGCGTCTGAAGCTGCAACGTTCTTGGGAACAGTACCGCGTGCTACGGGGCGGGGCTTGCTGCGGCGCGTGCGAGTGTGCGGGCGCGGCGCAGGCGGCGGGCGCGTCTTCCCCGCGCCGAGCGCCCCCCGCCGCGCCGCCCGGCCCGCGCGCACCGCACGCTGATAGAGACCACTTCGCTTTTACCAAGGTAATATTGTAGTAGTGACATAAGATTCTTTTCTATTTTTAAGTTGTTTCGTTTCTTTATTTCTATTTTGTTTTTTTCTTATGTGGTTGTAACAGGTACCATCGAAATTGATTTATTGGCGGATGGCGGACTTAAGATATTTGGTCTGGTTATATAGGCTGGGCTCGACATAACGTGATCAAATGACATAGGACCGCCACAGCTTATGAATCAATTTCCCTGCTGATATCACACGTCATTGGATCACATGAAGTATATGTAACGTTGTTCCTCTATAATTATACAGAGTGTAAGAATACAAAGTGTTATAAATACTTTAGGGCCTGTATGTGCCCCCTGTATGGAGCTCATTGTGAAAATAGTAGCGCTAAAAACATTTTTTTTGTGATTTGTACGGGGAAGTCCCCAGCGTCATGAATTTGAGCATACAAAAGTAAAAAAGAAGTTACTTTTTCAGAGCTGCTACTTTCACAGTGCACTCTATACAGGGGGCACATACAGGTCCTTAAGTATTTATTACACTTTGTATACAGGGGACTCCTACACGCCCGAAAGTATTATCACTTAGTTTTGTCACACCTTGTATCCATACTTAATATTATAAATGCCAAAGTCTGTTACCTCTTCACGCCCAAAGCACTGAACTGATTTTGCTGAAATTTGGTATGGTGGTAGTTTGAGTCCCGGGAAAGGACAAACGATAATTTTTATCCCAGAAAAATGTACGGTTTCCGCGCGGTAAATGACTTTTGGTGCAACGAAGTTGCGTCATCTAGTAACGTATACTGTGGTGCGCAGGCGGCGATGGGCGCGCTGGGTTTCAGCGCGGCGCAGTGCGGCGCGGTGCTGCGCGTGCTGGCGTTCCTGCTCAAGCTCGGCAACGTGGAGTTCGAGCCGCAGCACAATATCGACGGCTCCATCGGCACGCGCCTACACCATGAGTACGGTGAGCGGACAATTCATATCTTTATATTATGTTATTGTTTTTAAGAAAAAATAACAATTAAACTGACTTTGATTAACAGTATTTGGTATGTTTTAAAATAACTACATATAATGAACATTCATAGTAATTGAGCAAAATGTTCCGTGAAGACGTGTGCCGTGGAGTCATAAACACGCAATGCATGCAAAAATCACAGTAAGTTTTGTTATGGTAGAGGATACAGAGCTTGGGCCACTAATTTTGCAATTTTTTCAACAGTAACTTTTTCGATTGAGACTCTTTCTATTACTTTTTTGTCCTAATAAAATGTTCTGTTCTTTAATTGTTTATAATGTTTTTTATTCTTTCTGTATGCAGAGTTACGTGAGGCGTGCGCGCTGGTGGGCGTGGATGCGGAGGCGCTGGTGTTGGCCCTGGGCGGCGCGCCGCTCGACCCCGTGCCCCTAGGTAAGATCATCATCATTCATCATCATCAACAATATATTTGTATTAAATAATAATATTTAGCCAATTGTAATAAGTAATAACCATAGAATAAATTAATTCATAGGCAGATGGCGGACCTGTGTCATTTGATCATGTTTCTTCAATGTTAGTTGTGATTTTTCGGTTGGGTTCGACATTATGTGACAAAATTACTAAGATTCGCCAAATGCCTATAAATCAACTTGTAGTTGTTGTCACAATTAATATTGATTATTTTATATTGTTAGCTACCAACGAACGCGCTATTTAAGACGTGTTAAATGTTGGTCTAGCTCTACTGTTTGTTTACATCGGCTATAACCGAGCATTATCTTGCAGACGAGTCGTGTTCAGTGGAGGAGGAGTGCAGCTCGGAGGGCGGGTCGGAGGTGGCGGGCGGGGCGGGGGGCGCGGAGTGGGCGGGCGCGCTGCGGGACCGCCTGCTGTGCGCGCTCTACTCGCGACTCTTCACGTGGCTCGTCACCGCTGTCAATGAGGCTATTAAGGTAACGACTTGCTTACCATGACGAATAAAAGCAAATTAAGAAAAAAAATAAAATGAAAAGATGAAATCAATAGAAGTTGCTTTGGTAAAAAAATAAGGCCCAAATTTTTCAGCACTGAGCGGGTTGATGATGATAATAATGTACTGCTAGAACTATCTCGATCATGTCAGCTTTCAAACAAAAAAAATCAAATTCGGTTCACCCGTTGGTATGACACAGACAGTCAGATAAAGACAACAGACTTATAACACACCTCTTTTTTAGACGGGGTAAAAAACTGACAGTATAAAAATATTTTTGTTTTTGCAGCCAGCGTCTGTGGGCGCGCGGCGTTCACTGGGCATCCTGGACGTATACGGGCTGGAGACACTCGCGCACAATGGCCTCGAGCGGTTGCTGATCAACTACGCGGCCGAGCGCGTGCAGGCCGCCGTCACCGCCGCTACGCTGCGCCGCGAGCAGGATGAGTACGCGCGTGAGGGCCTGGCCTGGTCCCCGCTGCCCTACGCCGACCACGAGCTCTGCGCGGACCTGCTCGACGCGGTGAGACGCCCTGTCACCCCTCTTACACTAGCAGTGCACGCGCCTGGCCTTGTCCCCGCTCCCCGCTGCCGTACGCCGACCACGAGCTCTGCGCGGACATGCTGAAAGAAATTCATATTTCAGTCTCTATTCATTCACTAGAAACATTTTTGAGGTCACAACTTCTTGGCCGCGTTAACAGTGAAATTACAAGGACACGGCGATAGCGTCTTGACAGGAATTTTATTTTTAGTAAGAACGAAGGTTTAGTGCTACCATGTATACTTTGTTCTCGTTATACTTTAAACAATTTTCTATATAATATATAATGTAGGGTCCAGAGAGCGTGCTGGGCGCGCTGCGCGAGTGTTCGCTGCGCAGCGGCTCCGACATGCAGTTCCTGCAGCGGCTGCAGCGCCGTCGACACCCGCGACTGTTGGTGCTGCCGCCAGATAGATTCCAGTATGTGATCAGTGATATCTTGTTGCACGTAAAGTTAAAGAGTGAACCGCATAATATTTGATTACATGCCAGTTTACATAATATTCAAAATATGACATGAAAAGTAAGCTATGATTTCATAACCCATTCACATAAATTGGAAACGTAAAAAATAAACACTTATCGTTTTCCTAGTATACCTTTTTCGTGAAGAGAAAGTCAAAGTAAGTATGGTGACTAAATGATTTGCTACATTATAATGTCGATCTAGCTGCTAGCACATCTAGCCCTATTAACAACATGGGCGTGCTGCAGCGCGTCAAAAGTTGATTCACTTGAAAGTAGTCGTTAAGGATGGTCAAGGATCGACATTTCACAAATGCATTCTCACTCTTATGTAAATGTTTGTAGGATCGTGCACTTCGGCGGGCCGGTGGTGTACAGCGCGCGCGGCATCGTGGCTAAGAACCGCGACTCAGTGTGTCGGCGCTGCGCCGCCGTGCTCGCTGCTGCTCACGAGCCGCTACTCGCCGCACTGTTCGCGCACGGCGCCGCTGGTGTGCCCGCCAGGTGAGTCAATATTATTCTTTACTACTGACACTATATAAACTTACAATAATTTCTATATTAGAAAAAGAGGAAATTATAATTTTTATTGCCCATATTTTTATTGTGTAGGGAATATTGTGCGCATATAAAGCGCGCAAACTAGTCGCTTTAATATTGTATTTTCATTGACGATGACTTATAAAAGGTTTGTTTCTACTTTGGTCGCAAAAAAGATACAGAAAGATCAGGTCAAACAAGTTTATGTTGGAAAAATTAGTAGACCCCACCATGTATCATCAGCTGTACAAATAAATCAGTACGAAAATAACCGTGGCTGTTTTCCAGCGGTGGGTCACCGCGGCGGCCGTGCGCGGCGGCGTGTCGACAACGTGCGCTGGTGGGCGCGCTCGTGCGCCGCCTGCCGCCCGCACCTCGCCTCGTGCGCTGTCTGCGCGCGGACGCCGCGCTCCGCCCACACCGCTTCGATCCCGCGCTGCTGCGGCATCAGATACGCACGCAAGGGTATGTAAATGATCTAAGGCGTATTAATCTGCGTCTATATATTTTTATTATTACGCTTTTGTTTTAAATAAATTGAAGTTTTGACATGGGTACTAGCGGACCCAGCAGACGTTGTCCTGCAGCCTGCTGGGCTGAATTTTGAATCTAGTCTAGAGTCTAGACTCTAGCCGATTAGGTGGAGTTCAGTGATATTATACAAGTATAGTAGAATTGTATTATTATTTACGTATGAGAACGTCTACACTACTATTATAAAGAGGAAAGATTTGATTTTTTGTTTGTTTGTTTGTTTGAGTCGAATAGGCTCCGAAACTACTGGACCGATTTGAAAAATTCTTTTACCATTGGAATCCTGCATTATTTCTGCTGAACATAGGCTAATTTTTATTTTGGAAAAATATAAGGTTCCGTAAGATATTTGGGATTTTCGGACGCAAGGTTTAAAAAATCAACCAGAAAAGTTACTTATTTTGCGTACGCTGCCTAAACTATAAAAGATAGAGGCATAAAATGTTCTAAGTAATTATAGATCTTTTAAATATCTACAAAAAAGTCCGCGACACACTATACCTATCTATGTTGAGTGAGGCACAATAACCATTTTTTTATTAAAAAATCTAGAATTTTTTTTGGACTATATTTAAATGCGTTTATTTAAATCATGCTATTGACCCTTATCAAAATAAATTATTTCATCACTAAGTACAGTTAATGTAGATAATATTTGGTCTTTGAATGATTAAAATTGGACGTTTGGTTTTAATGTTATGGCGAAATTAAAATATTACGATTTCTGCTGCACGTTGCGAATTGGGTGTCAAGGCGCGATGCGCGGGTGTGCGTGCGGTAGGGGAGAGATTTAATTATCAGTGCCACAGACTCGCCCGGAGAGTCCACGTAAATATTACCTCGATCGTGGGAATCGCAGACACAATAGATTTTCAATAGTTATGCGACAGCCGGGTGCTGCTTTATTGATTTGATATAGACTATCGTGCTTCATTATTATAATCCTAATTTCAAAAAAGCTTTAAAAGTTATGACTACGAAAGTAATATTTTTAGAACTTTTTAAAATAAGTTTTGAATGACTATTATTTTTGATTGCTATTATAATTAATTAATTTCTTTAACTATAAATCTCCAATAGCGGCAGCCGGCTGCCCGCATAACAATTGAAGATCTATTGTGTCTGCGATACCCACGATGCCGATGCACGATGGAAGTATTAATGCATATTTTTTAATCCACACTATTTCTGCTGAATATAGGCTATATTTAATGAGAGAAAAAAGGGAACCGTATTAAGTGTTAATAATTGTGTGAAAAATCTACCAAAATATTCCTTCTTGCTTATGCTGTATAAATTATAGACTATACTTTAAAATAAGTTTTGAATGACTACCTATTATTTTTGATTGCTATTATAATTAATTAATTTCTTTAACTATAAATCTCCAATAGCGGCAGCCGGCTGCCAGCATAACAATTGAAGATCTATTGTGTCTGCGATACCCATGATGCCGATGCACGATGGAAGTATTAATGCATATTTTTTAATCCACACTATTTCTGCTGAATATAGGCTATATTTAATGAGAGAAAAAAGGGAACCGTATTAAGTGTTAATAATTGTGAGAAAAATCTACCAAAATATTCCTTCTTGCTTATGCTTTATAAATGCTATCGATCGACACCGTCACTAATATCGAAGATGCAGTCCATTATCCACAGGAGTTTTTAAATTCGCTGAATCCTTCTGGACTTCCACCACACGAACTGACGTTAAAAATCGGAATTCCAATCACGCTTTTGAGAAATGTATGCCCACCAAATATGTGCAATGGGACAAGGCTGCTTATTAAAGAATTAAAGGACAATTTAATTGTAGCTACCATTATCACCGGCCCAGCAGCTGGTCAACTAGCTCATATACCGATGATACTGATGATTCCAACTGATCTGCCAATCCCATTTAAACGGCTTCAATTTCCGGTAAAAATATCTTTCGCATTGACTATTAACAAGTCCCAAGGTCAAACTTTCAAATTAGTAGGCATCGACCTACGAAAAGAATGTTTTACTCATGGTCAACTATACGTTGGCCTATCCCGAGTTGGAGCTGCTGATAATCAATTTATTTTGCTGCCACAAAATAAAACAACATCAAATATCGTTTACAGGGAAGCTTTAACCCAATTTTAATGGAATCTTTTACGCAAAAAGAAGTATGGTGTAAAAAAACATAAAGCGCAAAAGTACAACAAAAATACTTTATACAAAAACAAATAGAAAATTTCAAAATGTATATAATAGTAGATGTAGGTAAGCATAAAATAATAAAGCATAAAACTACAAAAAAAAACATAAAATATTTTAAACAAAAAAAAAACATGAAGAAATTGCAAAATATTATAAATAATAGTATCTTCTGCAGGTAAGGATAAAATAATCAAACATAACACTTAAAATATAAAAATACTAGCGGCCCGGCCCGGCTTCGCACGGGTGGACATTGGTTTTTAAATTATTTTTTTTAAATAAATGTAGTCAATCTTTAAGTTAAGCAGAACATAAAAATAGTTTACATTATTTAGCCTGCAACTACTATATTATAATTATTATGTACATATAACACATTTTTATTGTATTTTTTTTTTATATTTTTATATTTTAAGTGTTATGTTTGATTATTTTATCCTTACCTGCAGAACTATAAGACTATCGCACATCACTTTGCGATAAGTAAGTATAGTCTATAATTTATAAAGCATAAGCAAGAAGGAATTTTTTGGTAGATTTTTCACACAATTATTAACACTTAATACGGTTCCCTTTTTTCTCTCATTAAATATAGCCTATATTCAGCAGAAATAGTGTGGATTAAAAAATATGCATTAATACTTCCATCGTGCATCGGCATCGTGGGTATCGCAGACACAATAGATCTTCAATTGTTATGCTGGCAGCCGGCTGCCGCTATTGGAGATTTATAGTTAAAGAAATTAATTAATTATAATAGCAATCAAAAATAATAGTCATTCAAAACTTATTTTAAAAAGTTCTAAAAATATTACTTTCGTAGTCATAACTTTTAAAGCTTTTTTGAAATTAGGATTATAATAATGAAGCACGATAGTCTATATCAAATCAATAAAGCAGCACCCGGCTGTCGCATAACTATTGAAAATCTATTGTGTCTGCGATTCCCACGATCGAGGTAATATTTACGTGGACTCTCCGGGCGAGTCTGTGGCACTGATAATTAAATCTCTCCCCTACCGCACGCACACCCGCGCATCGCGCCTTGACGCCCAATTCGCAACGTGCAGCAGAAATCGTAATATTTTAATTTCGCCATAACATTAAAACCAAACGTCCAATTTTAATCATTCAAAGACCGAATATTATCTACATTAACTGTACTTAGTGATGAAATAATTTATTTTGATAAGGGTCAATAGCATGATTTAAATAAACGCATTTAAATATAGTCCAAAAAAAATTCTAGATTTTTTAATAAAAAAATGGTTATTGTGCCTCACTCAACATAGATAGGTATAGTGTGTCGCGGACTTTTTTGTAGATATTTAAAAGATCTATAATTACTTAGAACATTTTATGCCTCTATCTTTTTTAGTTTAGGCAGCGTACGCAAAATAAGTAACTTTTCTGGTTGATTTTTTAAACCTTGCGTCCGAAAATCCCAAATATCTTACGGAACCTTATATTTTTCCAAAATAAAAATTAGCCTATGTTCAGCAGAAATAATGCAGGATTCCAATGGTAAAAGAATTTTTCAAATCGGTCCAGTAGTTTCGGAGCCTATTCGACTCAAACAAACAAACAAACAAACAAACAAACAAACAAAAAATCAAATCTTTCCTCTTTATAATAGTAGTGTAGATAAAAAAAAAAATACAATAAAAATGTGTTTTTTAATGTACATAATAATTATAATATAGTAGTTGCAGGCTAAATAATGTAAACTATTTTTATGTTCTGCTTAACTTAAAGATTGACTACCTTTATTTAAAAAAAATAATTTAAAAACCAATGTCCACCCGTGCGAAGCCGGGCCGGGCCGCTAGTAAATAATAAAATTCTACGATATGTGACAAGTCATTATGAGAATATTAAAGATATCTAAACCGAAACTTCATAGTATAATGGACATGGCGCTGCTACGTCGTGCGGGGTGGTGCGAGTCTCTGTCGGCTCGCAGCGTGCTGGCCCGCTATGGCGTACTGCGGTCCGCTCCGCCGCCCGCCGCCGCGCCCGCGCCCGCCGCACGCGACGACGTGCGGGAGGCGCGTGCACTGCTGCGTCTGCTACCAATACCTAGCGCCGAATTCGCGTACGGAAGGACGAAGGTGTTCATTCGCAGCCCTAGAACGGTAAGTTGTTTGTAGCATTGACGGTAAAAAGTGTATCGAATAGCTCAATAATTTATTAATAATGTATTCTGTTTAATAATCTTTTGCTGAAAAGATGATGATAAATTTTGCTCCCTTATAAATAAAAATATTTACATGGTCAATTTGTCTGTATTTTTTTTCTTGATCATAATAATAATTATAGTCTGTAACATTTCCAATGTATGGACAAAAAGGGGGTAACGAAGTGGTAAATACAACTTTGTCCCCTATAAAAATTATAGGTTTGGGAGTTGGAATCGTTGCGTGCGGCGCGCGTGGATCGCCTAGTGGCTGCGGCGCAGCGCGCGTGGCGGCGACATCGTGCGCGACGCCGCGCTGCCGCCGCTACACGCATTGCGACGGCCTGGCGACGGCACCGGGTGGGTGTATACATTTAATTATACTTTGAATTTACAAATAAGAATAAGATTACTACGAATTCTTAACGATCAAATTTGTATATGATTAATACAAACTATTATTGTTTTGTAGGCAAGAAAAATATCTTCGGAAGCTCGTGTAGTGCGTCGTGTTGTTCCGGTAAGTTATGAATTAACATTGTTTTGTATATTCGAAGTTTTTTTCAGATTAGAACTGAGTATTATAATTATTATATGATACACCGTAACTGACTCAGTTTGAACAAAGTGGCGGCTCAATAGAACTGATATTATAATTAATAATATTATCACCTCCTAATTCATGTAATTAAATTCTCGTGACAAAACACCCCAAGAACTACCTACAGCTGAGTTAATATCGTCGCCTATAAATAAAACTTTCGTAAAATGTAGCCGCGACCGCCCGAAGTGGAGCCCTCTGTCAGCTCGGCGAGCGCGGTTGGGGGCGGGATGACGCGGGCGGCGGCGGCGCGCGTGATCTGGCGCTGGTGGTGCACGGCGGCGCGGCGGCGCTACCTGCGCGCGCTCTGGGCGCGGCTGCCGGCCCGCCACATGTCGCCCGCATGCGCCGCCTGGCCGCCCGCGCCGCACCCGCGCCTCATCGCGCGCACGGACGCGCTACTCCGCCGGCTCCACCACCGCTGGCGCTGCTGTGTCTACCGCCGCGCGTTTGATCAGACTGCGCGCAATCGGATGCGAGAGAAGGTAAGTTAAACGTGAACACTTATTATAGGTTTTAGTTTCTTACTTGCTTTTGTATTTTGCATGTTTTAATTCAACTGTAATAAAAAAATAGTCTTTAGAACTTTTATAAACTTCTGGCTAATTTTCGAACTAATATACTACTGATAAACTTATTTTTTAAGGTTTTTTTTCATCTCAACTAGATCTCAACACAAAACTAAACCGAACATTCTAAATTTTATTCTCAGGTGACGGCGAGCGTGCTGTTCAAGGAGCGCAAGTTGTCGTACGCTCGCAGTGTGGCGCACCCGTTCGTCGGTGACTACGTACGGCTGCGCGCGTCGTCCGCGTGGCGGCGCGGACCCGGCGCTGCTGCTGCTGACAGATACGTTGTCTTCGCTGACGTCGTTGGAAAGGTATATTTTTGTGTTTCATGTGAGGAAGCAAGATAAACTTCAGGCCTTTGCCAGTTTTTACAGTTTTATCCAAACAAAATAATTTAGTGACATGAATTCGGGATGTTTATAAATTAAATAGAAACTCAGCTCTTCCCTTTTCGCTACAAGACTCTTTCGCTCGCGCACGGAAGTGACGAAGATGTATATGTCGTAGGTGAATTGTAACAGTTCAGTAAACGATTGTAAAATTAAACGACAAACTCTTAAAAGTCAATAGCTACTATACTATAATAGCTACAAAATGTTTGCGGTAGGTAAGTAAGCTTAAGGACGCTATCACATTTTTTCGCGAGGATATTTTGGTTTCAAATGAAAGATAATTTATTCATCTCCACGTCTATACCATAAAAATGTTATAGCCGCGTACAAAATTTTCACATAAAATACGTTTTAACCATCACAATAATCGCAAAATAAAAAAAAATGGGGTCTGATTAGGTACCATTATAGCTAAATACACTGAACTAAGGAAAATAAATATGCAAAAAAAAAGATTCTTATTTAGCGTTTCTTATTTATAAGAAAAATAAGAAACGCTCTCAAATTTCTTCATACAGTTTCGCCCTATCAACAAAGCGGAGAGCGTCGTAACCGCCACTGTACGAGACGCGCTGATATTGAATGTTATTTTAATGTCCTTAACGTCGATATTCGTACTGACCTGCTAATTTTTGTCGTAATTTTTGTGATAGCGTCCTTAAGGAAGATAAGTAACCTTTTTATAACAAAAGTAAGCTTAAGGATTGGTTGATTATTATATTTACTTATTCACTTGTAATGTGTTACCCACAGGTGGCGCGATCGAGCGGGCGTGTGGCGCGCTGCCTGGGCGTGGTGTCGACGGGCGCGCTGCTGCTGCTGGAGGCGCGCTCGCTGCGGCTGAAGCGCCGCGTGCCCGCGCACGCCGTCTACCGCCTGTCGCTGTCGCCGTACGCCGACGATCTGCTTGTCGTGCACGTGCGAGCGGTGCGTACATATATTTGTTTCCCTCTTCCCGCGTTCATGTAAAGAACTGTTTTTAATTGTATAAATATAAGTCAGTCATTATGATAAAAGTGAATGTTAAAAACAGAAACGTTTATTTTAGTGCGGTGCCCTGGAGAGTTCTACTGAAGAGATGTCGCAGTGTTCCTCTCGTGATCCCATGGACGCGCCTGGCTGCTTGTTCGGGGTATGTAGCTTTAAAAATCTAACATTAGTTTTAAAAATTATATTGTAAATTTTATATCACTAAGACTCAATTTCACCAACCTCTGTTTGTTAAATCCTAACAAGGCATTACTTAACGGACCTTGGAAAATTAAACAGACTGTTAAAATACTTATGTCCCACAGTAAAAATTTAACAGCGGATTAGTAAAAACAATGTTAAGTGAACAACGAGTGAATAACATTCAATTCGTTCGTTCTTGTTATTAGGCGACAAAATTGCAATGTACAAGTTTAATACGACATGTTGGCTGCAAAGTGTCATTTTCACCCTATTCGTATAATACGTCATCTGGTAGATAATGCGACTAAATTAAAATATCACTGATTGTATTTGTTACACTACAATAGTTCTTTTTAATTTACCAGGTTAATAATTATGATTTGTCAAAGCTGAAAACATGAATCATGATACAAACTTTTATTTGCTTATTTCGGTTTGGTAATTTTGATACAAGTCAGTGTATTTGCAATGTCAAGGAAAATCCGGGGGCTGAATTTTTGACAAAATGAAAATAAATAATTATTTATTATGCATAACATGAAAAATAATAAATAATATGTAAGGATGTGGCGAAACATGGCGGAAACACTCAAAAGTCAAAACCGATTCTTTTATTGATATTGGATATTGTCTTTGAAAGTAGTTGTTTCGACTATTATAACGGCCTGATATATATTTAACGGACCTCCCCAGCAGGAATTAAAATTTAACACCGTGTTGGGTGATTTGACATGACATTAGCGTATGGTGGAACGCTCGAGAGCTCTAACAGGCCGTTAACTGATTTAACAAGCCATTATTTATTTAACATTGCTTGATGAAACTGGGTCTAAGTATTATTAAGAAGTTATTAAAATGACATTGTAACAAGTATGAGTGAAAACTTCTAATTGGCTTATCTATATATATATATATATATATATATATATATATATATATATATATATATATATATATATATATATATATATATATATATCTTAATATATATATTTCTTGTGTGCGTGTGTATGTGACTGAACTCCTCCTAAACGACTGGACCAATTTTGATGAAATTTTTTGTGTGTGTTCGTGGAGATTCGAGAATGGTTTAGATTTACAGTTTGGTCTACTGGAAAATGTTTTTTCAATTAATTTCTTATGTATAAGGAGTTGTTGATTTTGGAATGTTTTACATTAGATCCGGATGGACGTTGCCATGGTGACATAATTATTTAGTCACTGCAATAATAATATGGGCGAAATACTTTATATATATATATATATATATATATATATATATATATATATATTCCGGCAAACGTTGTTTTGCCATATAAGACATACACAAAATAGAGACAGTTAACAAAGATGCTGGCATCTTTGTTAACTGTCTCTATTTTTCATTTGTGTCGGCTATAGTTTTAAGTCCGCATCCACCCGTTTTGTTTCAGGGCGAGGGGGCGTGGCGGCGGCGCGGGGACCTCGTGCTGCGCACGTGTCACGTGCTGGAGTTGGCAACCAAACTGTTCCTCGTCGTGCAGAACGCCGTCGGCGCGCCGCCGCACGTCAACATCGCCACCGAGTGAGTACGCACTGTGCGATAGAGACGAATATAGTTTGTAATGTACAGAGTAGGATTTACGTTAGTACCCACTGCAAGTTAGTTTAACTTGTATAGCACCGAATTAGTTACTGTTGTTTTCCACTACAAGTGTTACACTAGCATCGCCGTTTCGATACAAATCGGAGTTAACTCATTTACAGCGCGTTACAAACACTTGGAACTCAGCAAGTAGCCATGTCTCGCTTTAAGTTTCGAATAGTTTGTGTTCTTTTTACAATTTTTGTAAAATTGTAATTTTTTTTTAATTTAATAATGTTAAGTTGCAAAATTATTATTTACAACTACCTGTTAATAGGCTAACTACCTGTAAGTATGGAGAATCTGTCAAAGAAGTTGTGAATAGCCTACTCGGCACTTTATCAGAATGTAGTGATACAGGCCCTTAGTGTTATTGATTACTGATTGAGAAAAATATTGTTTGCAGGTTCGAGGCAAACTTCGGTCAGCAGATGGTGACGATTTCGTTCCACGCGCTGGGCGCGGCGGAGGCGGGTGGCGCCCGGCTGCTACGGCGCGGCTCGCGTATGGACGTTCTACTGTAGCGCACACGCTCGAGACCACGCCCACGTCCATGTCTACGCCCACACAAACGGGCACAGTGCGGTACTTGTTGCTGGAGGGGCGGGGCGAGGCGAGGAGTAGCCCCGCCCACTACGCTCACGGACCTCGCACGATACGAACTTCTACGCTGTGTGAACATGCCAACTGAGATGTTCAATTAAGAGTAGAAGCAATGACACCAAATGTGACGTAACTGTTCCAAACAAAATTGAACACCTGTTGTCTTGTTACAAATAGTATCATCATCATTTTATGTAAGTACGTGCTACCATAATTCCCGTCTAATTTTGATCTGGACGGTCTAATGTTATCGTGATCATTTCCCCATACTGTGTCGAGGTGCCAATACATTTCGCGTTGTATATTGACCTATGTCCCTATTATTTGAGGTCCGTGCCAAAGTGTTGTTAGATTACCGTCACCGACTAGTTGTTCCCGACTTTCTATAGTGAGATTCGTTAGTCGAGTTGTTTCCGTACGAGTATTCGATCGCGGCGCGTCCCCGCTCGGGGCGCGTGCGCGCGTGATGATGCCAAGTGCCAAATTTGTATGTAAGCGGCGGCCTACCGCCCAGCGCGCCCACGCCCGGGACACGACTGCCGTTAGCTGTGCAACACGAGATTCTAGAGCTTTCTAAGCATTTCAACGTTGAATTTTACAATAAAATACACTAAATCTTCGTCCGCATTGAGCCAAACGAGAATATATTTGTGCTAATTATTTTTCAGGCTACAATTTTTTTCAGTCTGTGTGACTCCTTTTTTTAGCAAACATAATTCAGACGTGGCAGTAAGAAGGAAAAACGATATATTCTTTTTCGGCTCGATGCATTTTTAGTCGTGTACGTTCTTTGCGTCGCGTCGTGCACGTTCTTTGCGTCGCGTCGTACACGCACGGCCAGTCTCTCCGTATACTCGCTTCAACGCCTTAATACGATATCTCGTTAAATGTAATTATTTCTCGTTACTTCCTCGTGGGCGAGCGTTTCGCTTAGTGTGCACGTGACCGCTGCGTGGTTTGTGTCGAATGTATGTGTCTAGCCCTAGTGTTTTGCGTAGGTGAGGAGATTGTGTGCGAGCTGAAGCGCCGTTGTTACGACACTGTGACGTCATCGTTCCGGCGATGACGTAAGATAATCACTGCCATGCAGTCGCAAATAGTTCCGCGTTTCACATAACTGCAATTAGTTTAAGAATTGACGACGGTTAACAGGCCAAATTGTTGAATATTTGCCCACTGGTAGGCGTCATATGTTTTGAAATTAGGCCGGCCTCGAAATTCTTTAACATAGATGAGATTTTGATTAAAATATGAGGTCGAAAAGATGCATTTATTACGTAAATATTTTCAGTCGTATTAAATATGTTTTACGTAAATTAATTCGTTGAACGGTTTGCGCAAAATCTAAACTGCCAAGTTAGTATCGCGATCCGCCGGCGCGGACGCGGTCGGAGGGGGCGCCGGGTTCTATCGATAATTTTAAATTTTAAACAAGTAGGGAATTCGTTATATTAGTGCAATATCGAGTCGCTAGTCGCACCGCCGCGTAGCCGTAGTGTAGTGACTTATATCGTTGACGAAAACGGTGCGCAAAATATTATATTTAGGTAGACGAATATTAGACGTAAGGAGACTTGTTTTTTATGGTAGCCATTTTACAATTCCTGTTGAGAGATAATAAATACTAAAATAATTAAGTTACGATGAATTGAGTTGAGAATATTATATTTATACAGTTCTGTCGGAGGCCATCGCGACGACCGCGCGAGGTGTCGCGGACAGACGGACCAGTTCAATTATATATTACGAATCTGTTGTGTGTTATAAAATTTGTCGCACATAAAAATATTAAGATAAGTGTACGACGTATGCGGATATATGAATTTGGAGCGGCTCCTACGATTCCTTGTCTTACTAAAATATAATTACAAATATCAAGTAAATTCTAGTTTTTGCTGGTGTAATGCAATGAAGAAAATATAATGTGGGAAAAAAAAAAGTAAAAGTCAAACTCAAAATATATATATCTCGACAAGGCTTTATATGAACGTGGGTGACATTGACGGGAGACTGGTAAAGGAGAACTGTCAAACATGTCAAAAATGACGTTTTTGTATGATAGAAGCGTTTAGTTCCTTTTCTCGCCACGTTCATAATAAGCCTTGTCGATCTGTATCCATTCTGACGATAGCGCCCTCTGTGTTGAAAAACTTTCGGCCTATTTTCAAGGAGTCGTAGAAGCTGTGTCCATAAAATTTGAATATGAGCGATTCTGATTCCGGGCTATAAAGTAGTGTAAGTAGGGGTAAGTGTAAGGTGTAAGGCTTTAACTGCGCGGCGCCGGGTGTCGGGCCACGGGCGCGCTGCGAGCGGCGTGTTATGTTTTCAACGATTTATTCATATAAAAAGTTTTATCGTTTTTAATAAAATTTAAGGAAGTTTTTACATGCTTGCGTTTTATTTCTAAGGTATATTGATTATAGTCTTATCTACTATTTGAGTATAAAAATTGAGGAAAAATGTCCAGGCAACCATGGAAAAACGCTATGGACGTTAAATGTCCATTAAATGCTCAAATCTCTAACTGCGCAGATGAGTTTTTGTTCCAAAATTAAATGAAACAAACAAATACTATAGTCACACAAAATTTAATATCTACATTTAATAATAATAAAATATAGTAAGAAATATATAATAATATGAATAATGCAAGAATTTACACATCAACAATTTTTAATACATCAATAATTATAGGGATGTTGACTATGTTAGTTAAAAAAACATTTTTTAGGCAAAAATAATAATGTAAGTAAAAAAGTCAAAGGTCGTTTGAATAATATGTAAGTACTTAAAATACATTACAAAATACAAAAATAAAATAATTATTAACTATTTAGTTTTAAAATTTTAAACATAATCTAAGGGCCAATTAAACCACGTGACACATATATCGTGACGAGTGACGTTATTTTTAGAAAAAAAACAACTGCCACAAAATATATGTGTGATTTGTGGGTGTACGAGACATTAAGGAATGTTAATAAATACATACATAAATGTTTTAAATAGTCAACATCCCTCGTTCTCAGGAACTTCTAAGCCTACACAGTATTTGGACAACAGATATTTTGAGCCCTTACAATTTACTTCAACAGATGATTTTAATTATTTCTAAGAAGTCAAATAAACCTAGAGAGTATAGAGTATAGAGGATACAAGTTTGGATGGAGATAAGTTGGCCATTGTAAGTTGAATCTCACTCTACAGTCTACCCTATGAATTGAGACTGTTTTGGACTTCTTTATGATATGACGTCTCATTTCTAGATCACAGGGACTACTTACTGTTTCAATTCATTTTGATATAAGTGCAGGTTATAATGCTAACAATTTACATTTTACTTTTTAACCCAACTATACTCAACCAACGGCCCGCGGGTCGCATATGTGCCCCGCCGGGAATTTTTCAGTAACCCGCGTGAAGTTAAACCATTTAGAAATTTACGCCTACTGGTAAAATAATGCAGAGTCGACGTGAAAGTCGTGAATTTTTTTCCATTTTAAATCGCTGAGTACTCGGTTGAGTATCACTGTTTTAACCGAAAAAAAAAATACGCTGATATATTAATTTGGTCGAGGGGAGTTTAATTTTTTTACTTTTACATCAAAAGAAATTGAAACGAATATTAAAACTATCAATTTGTTGGTCAGAAATGAAAATTAAGTGTACCAGTAGGTACCAGTACTATAATAATCAAAATCGGTGCGTGTAAAATACATATAAATACACTTGTCAAAACGGTAAAAACTTGCAAAACATTTAAGGCCCGATTCGACCAAACTTGAAGTTACACGAGTATAACTATCATGAGAATAATTTTACTCCTTTAATTTACTCTAGGGTATTATCGTTTGCATTTTACCAAGTTACTCATAGAGTATGAAATAAAATGTCAATTATAGTTCACAATGACACCGACCGTGACAGTTGAACCCTGTTGTGTCACTTGTGCAACTATTCTCAGTTTAATATTTACTCCACCAAAATAGCCCGTGTAAATATTTACTCCCGTGTAATTACCTCATTCTTGGATTAGAAGTTGGAAAAACGCAAAACCAGCTTACTCTTAGATTAGGAGACAGTTATACTCGAGTAAAATTTTACTCCAGTTTGGTCGAATCCGCCCTCAGTCTAAGAAATTTTATACCAAGCATACTAATAATTATTTTATAATAGTAATAGTTTACTATTATGTGTGTCATATGAGAAAAATAATTATTGCAATAATATTTTAAGGTATTAATAGTAGTTTCTATTCCTAAATAGGCCAGATAGGATATCTCATACCATAAAATTTTTACCAAAAAAAATACTTTGGAGTTTTTAACGTGACACACAATACACATACTATTGTATGACTATTGTAAGCCAGAAAAAATATAATAAAACGATGAATGGTATTTAGAAGGTAGAGCTTACAATATTCGGATAGGATAACTAACATGTCTTGGTCCAATGTGTGCCTATATGCGTGAAAATAGTTATTATAAGTATAGTATAAGTAGCATCGAACATGATATTCTACAGGTAAATGCTATTATTCTGTGTTACATTTATACATTCAATCTTAGAACAAACAAATATGAAGGTTTAAACTAGCTATAGAAGCGTTAAAGCCCCCATATACCGTGAGGCCGATCGTTCCGGTCGGAATGATCGTAGACCGACCTCACCGGATACGTGCACACACACAAGACACAAAACGAGTTCGCCAGGCGAATTAGTTTCTCGAGACAGAAATGCAACATGATTTAGCGACGTAAGTGGCGGCCGAAAGATTTTCCGACCGAGCGAGATAGCTTGCTCGGTCAGGTCAAACTGACAAATGTCAAATCAGTACAATAATACAGAAATGAATTGCAAGCAGAGTTGCATTTTGATAAAAATTAATCATATTATGATTCATATCATGATTCTTTAAAGCGACCATTTTAGCCCTGAAGGCAAAAATTACTGTCAAACCGAAAACATCTGCCGTCAATAAAGATATTATTCTTAAACGTAATATTGATTTATATCTATATAAAACTCAAAGGTGACTGACTGATTGACATAGTGATCTATCAACGCACAGCCCAAACCACTAGACGGATTGTTCTGAAATTTGGCATGCAGGTAGATGTTATGACGTAGGCATCCGCTAAGAAAGGATTTTGATAAATTCCAACCCCAAGGGGTTCAAATAGGGGATGAAAATTTGTATATAATAATACTTCTTAACGCGAGTGAAGCCGCGGGCAAAAGCTCGGTAATTAACAAAATACTACATAAAATCACCCTGCCACGTAAGTTCGGCCTGCGATCAACTCTCAGCCTCTCCGTATACGAGGGCCTTTATGTCTATTTGTCTAGATCTATTTACATAGTTTAGTAACCTACTTGGCAGTTGCCTTTTTGATATATTTAACACACGTCACATGTAACGATTAAAAACATTAGTTAAAATTATCACCACGGACATGAATTTTGAACGTTCATATCGAATCGAGACGTTCATTATCTATGTCGATAACTGTATATTATAGGTACCATCAAAGAAATTGATCCATACGCAGATAGCGAACCTATATTTGGTCGGGTTATATCAGGCCCAGCCACAGACATAGATCAAGATAGATACCGCATGTGTATGTAATTCGCGTGCCATTTTTCGTCCCCAAACGACGAGCAATGCTCGTCTTTCGAAAGTCTGTTCTTTAGTCTGCTATCGGAATCAGACGTCAATCGGAATTTTGGTCCGTCTTTTGGCTGGGTTTAACTTAAACCAACCGAGTTAAATAGGTCCGCATTCTGCCAAGGAATAATTTTCTCTAATAGTTCATCTGAAACATAGAAAATCAAGTCAACACTTCATTCAGTCTTCTCGTTTCACACAGCTCTCAATTCGTCAAATGCTGCATCAGATTTACTCATAGCGAGCGTATAAATGTTTTTTTAAATCTTCATATTAAAAGCATGTTTAAGGAAACTCAACACCAGATGGCGTTACACTCAACATAGCGAGACCAGCACCATCTATAATATTGGTTTTACGCATTCGATGAGTCCTTGGAAATGATTTTGCTACAAGTGAATTTCCCTATTTTGCGTAGTATTTATTTAAAAAATATATTTATACACTCGCTGCACATATAATAAAGATTAATATTTTTAAACAAATAATGGCATAAGAAACTTTTTCATTTTTAAATAATAATAAATCATTCAATTCGTCAAGGATTTAAAACAATTATTATAGGTAAACATAAAAAATACATATACAACCGAATATAATAAATATAACCGACTCCTTTCGTCGTTAAAAAGTGCGTAGTAAGTATAATAAAAAAAAAGAATATAATATGGCTAAAAATTACTCGCACGTCATAATATTACTTGTCCAAGGGAATCTTAAATAATTTAGGTCCAGTTTCACAAACGATTGCTAGTGTTAACCTAATAATAACAGTCATGCCTATCTACCTTCTCTTTCTATATTATGAAGGACGAAAGCGACCACACGAACACGATAGTTCACCGATCAACCTTAAAACTCGTCTGTGAAACTGATACTCAGATTATTCAAGGATATCTAGTTTGTACTAACATTTATTCACAACACAATCAAGCTTTATAAACTTTGGTTGTCTTAACAACATTCTAGAATACATTATGGGTCAATTTATAATAGAGCAGAGTCGAAATGAAGCGAAGCGAATTCCCAAAAGCTGAACACAGAAAATTCAACCTTAACTCCAGAGCGTAACACATACATTACTTCTGCGAGGCGAATCAGCGTTGGTCGAGCGCATTCACGCGAATTTTTCAATTCTCAGAAGTAATAAAGTGCGTTAACTCTTTGGAGTTAAGGTTGAATTTGTTATGTTCAGTTTTAATAATTCGCTTCGATGCGCTTCGACTCTGTGCTAGTATAAAATGACCGTAAAGAGGTAAGTACTTAATTTAGTACACAAATAAATAATTTATTACAATAATTAATGTACGATTTACAACACCGAACTAACAGATATGCCTCTATTGAGGACTAAACCGCCCCATAAAAGTTACAAGAGAGTCGACAATGTTGTTGTTATTGTAAAACGTATTTTGCTGCGCATATACTTTATAACATGCCTGTATTCAGTTTAAATATTGCAACGTGGGGGATCGCTGCAATACGATGCTTTTTAGGGTTCCGTACCCAAAGGGTAAAAACAGGACCATATTACTAAGACTTCGATGTCTGTCCGTCTGTCTGTCTGTCTCCAGGCTATATCTGAAGAATAGCTATAGCTAGACTTCTGAAATTTTCACAGATTGTGTATATCTGTTGCTCTATAATGGTACGGAACCCTTCGTGCACGAGTCACACTCGCACTTGGCAGATTTTTTAAATCTCTTATTCAAAACTGAACTTTATTTACTACATAAGAAGATATAGACAGCAAGCCATGACTTGCTGCCGAGGGCCGGTGAAGCCGCCTTGCGAGTTGCGACTTTCAATGTGAAGTGACATACTTTTCAAGATTAAAAAAATATTATGAGAACCTATTTTTTTATTAGGACACAACAAAATGCAAAGTTTGAAAACACAAGTCGATTCAATTCTATAATCTATATTGATTTTGTTCCGATAGATGAAAAGTCTCATAAATTTTCCCTACATATTACGACATGAGTTGTTTGTAGACTTTAACATTATGTTTTGCGATACAAACACGCAGATATGTCTTATAATACCTGCAGCCAGTAGGCCGATATAGTTAGGTCCTTTTGGGGTTATTTTGTTCAACATTTTAAGCCTTTTTTGTTTAGTTTATCTTCTTACCACATTTTGTTTGTTTTTTTTTTTTTTTAGGTTACAGGTTAGATGCTTTAAACTGTTAATTTTAAAAGCATTTTAATTTTGTATTACCTAATTATATATCTAAATATTTTTTGGGTTTAGGTACACTTAGTTAAAATTTTTAATTTAGATATAGGTATAGATTTTTTGTATTAGGTACCAAAACATAAAAATGTTATATGCTCTAGGTATGGTTCTAGGCTTTTTGTTTGTGTTTAGCAGACTGTAGTATTCACTTGATAGAGCAAGCGAACTGTGCGCGTAGTCTTTGTAGAGATGACCCGCTCTGAAAAAAGAACATTGCATTATATTAAAAAAAATTGCATACATTGCGACGATCAAAGTAAGTACAGTAAATTCGAGTTCACGAAAGACCGAATAAATTACCACACCTTCAGTGGCGAAAAAAGACGGTTCACTGAAATGAAACTTAGTATGGAGATACAGGCTTTGGACAAGGACATTGATATCAAAATCAAAATATTTATTTTTAAATAGGTAAAGGTAAAGTTAACACTTTTAGAACGTCGTCGTGTCTACATGAGGCCTACCATGCTAATAGTGTCCCTAATAGGGACACTATTAGCATGGTAGGCCTACGCACTCCAGGGACTCCCTATATAAATTGCGAAAAAAATTACGACTTCCGCTAAATATAATTTTGTTTTTTTACGATCGAAGTGTAGTATTTATTAAGTTATAATTTGTAAATATATATTTATATTCACCTTGAGGTGCGTAGGGATGTAGTGGTTAGGAGAGGCGTTGTCGTTCTCATCTGCTTTCTCCACGTCGCCTGTCGTAAAATCTGCAAGATGTAGATAACTTGAGTAATAATCTTGCTTGAAAAATGAAATAAATTTATAATTTATGTTTAATAACTAGCTGTCCCGGTGAACTTCGTGTCACTTTAAAACCTTCCCTGGACTTCTATGAATATTTTAAGACTAAAATTAGCCCAATCCGTTCAGCCGTTTTCGAGTTTTAGCATTACTAACATAATTTACGTTTTTCGCGTAACTTTCTGCCGCGCACTGTAAAACTCTGGAACGAACTGTCACCAGCAGTATTTCCGGACCTATACGACCTGCAAACCTTCAAGAAAAGAGCGTATTCCCTCTTAAAAGGCCGGCAACGCACCTGCAGCTCTTCTAATGTTGCGAGTGTCCATGGGCGACGGTAGTTGCTTACCATCAGGTGACCCGTTTGCTCGTTTGCCCCCTTATTTAATAAAAAAAAAATTGAAAATCCATTTTTATATACAGGGTGTAACAAAAATAAGTGATAATACTTTAGGGTGTGTACGTGTTCCTTGTAGCGAGTTCACTGTGAAAGTAACAGCGCTGAAATACCAAAAAAAATTTTCACTTTTGTATGGGGAAACTCGTGACGCTCGGGCCATTGCCCATACAAAAGTGAAAAAAAAATTCGTCTTTCAGAGCTGCTACTTTCACAGTGAACTCTCTACAAGGAACACGTACACACCCTAAAGTATTATCACTTATTTTTGTTACACACTGTATATTATATATTGCCTTTTATATAGTATATGAGTGCTTTTTAAAATCGTGAACAAACTACATTCATATATTCAACATAGTCAAAGTAAAAAAATTAAGTTCAAGAAAGAAATACACATCATCATAATTGAAAACCCATAAGTTCAAGAGGCACTATAGTCTACATTCTTCATCATCATCATCATCAATAAACTCACCGGACAGTATGGGTGTGGAGGGTGTGAGGGAGACGTTGGCGTTGGGCGCGGGCGGGGAGTTGCCGTTGTCGTCGCGGTCCGACCGCTCCCCGCCGCTGTCCCAGCGTGACGACGTACCTGCAAAATATTATTCATTTAGCGATTTTTATGGGTGCGCGTCCACCGGATCGGAATCTGAGAGTAAGGAGCGGACGGATTTGTTGCTTTGTATTGATTTCTATGGTACTGCGTGTACTGGAACGTAACTTCTACGCCTGAGAAATTATAAATGACGACGCTCCGTCCGCACCGTACGCTCCGATTCCGAACCGGTGGACGCGCCGCTTTATCGAGTTCAGTTTTTCACAATTGCAAAACTTGCAGCTAGGTTGTAGAGATTGCCACGGAAATAAAACTAAGTAAAAGTTATTTTCGGAAAGACAAGAAAAAAGCTACCAGCACTTCAACCCTAGCCCACCCAGAAGACGCCACAGGCATAGTTTACAGTTTACAAGTAAACAGTTTATAGCGCGCCCTCTACAGTAAACAACGCTTTACCACTTCATCCTAAGAGTGAGTCTACGTGTCTTATAAATGCTTTTTTATGATGTGCAAGTTAATTTTGTTAAATTTTTCATCGGGTTGTATACTCATGGTAATTTAAAGCAATACTGACTGTCACTTCGATCGGTGCGGTCGGTTCGGTCAGTTCTGTCAGTGCGATCGGTCCGATCCGTGCGGTCGGAGCGGTCGGTGGGCGTGCGACGAGACGGCGACGGCGAGCGCGACGACCGCGGCGCGTCCGACGAGTCCAGCTCCAGCGAGGAACACGAACTCGACCGGGGCGAGTCTGCTTCTTGCTGCATCACCTCCTCCTAGAAAATAGAATGGAGCTTGGAGAAATGTCCAAAATATTGTTAGGACCTGTTGAACAGATAGTGTATGCTCTATCTGTCAGATAAATTGTAGACAGCCTAACCGGAATTTATCAGTAAGTGGTGAAACAGGCTCTTAGTCTGGACTAAACAAAAATAAGTCATTTGGCAGGGAATTGTGACATAATTTTCGCAAACATAAATATTAAACGTACCCGTCGCAAATCGCACTCTGCGAAGAGACCCACACGAGGACTGTCGTCACTTGAGCTGGCCTCATCTGAAACTTGGAAGTATAAATTAGTATAAGGGTCTGCTTCACCCTTTTCTGATAAAGTTCCGAATAGGCTATTCACAACTTTTTTGACAGATTATCCATGCTTCATCTGTCAAGTTAAGTAGTGGATAGCCTATTCGGCACTTAACAGTAAGTACTAAGTGGTGAAACAGGCCCTTAGTGTTCGGTATTTAGACATTAATTATAGGTATCCAGATATTTGTGTGCAGTACCTACTGATTAAAATTGTTTTCTATTGGGTCGGATTACGTCAACCTAATATTAGTCGTGACGGTGACTCTTGATCTATTGGCTGGTTTACATAGCTCGGCCAAATGACCTAAATCCATCTAATTATATTCTCTAGAGATGCCTAAATTTCTTACCTGTTTTGTTCTGATTAGTCTGTACTTTGTGCTGCAACAGCGGGTAGAAGCCGCGCGCTGTGGTGTTGTGCGGCTCGTACTGCAGTATCAGATGACAGTACTTCAGAGCCTCTGCGTACTGACGCCTCATTATTGCAGATAGGAACTGTAAATGAAAGATTTTTTTAATCTTAATTTATCATGATATCATGAATGTAAAGCGTAGATTGCACTACACGTTAACTACTTATCTAACTTTTTGCTCAACATTGATTTTATGACGTAGTGTTTCCTTATAGCCCATATCCTTTTGAAGTGTGATAATTTGATGATGCTGCGCTTAACAGAGCGGCGGTTATGTAAGGTATTAGGTAGGTTCAAAAAGTTTAGCCGTATAAGCCTCACCTCAGCTAGGAACTCGCTCGGTGCAGAGGATGCGTCATTCCCGTCGGAGCATTCCGGACTCGTCGAGTGTCTGTTCGCCGCCTCCATTTTGTGCGACGAGTCGACGACACTTCGGTGTAGCGAGAGCTGGGGTAATGTTACTACCAGTCGTCGTCGATTATTCGACGGACGACGGCTCGCCTGCTGCAGGCAGAGGGCAGCACGCGACGCGGTGTCAGATACCTATGGGATTGTTTCAAATGGAAAAAAACGGACAACGATTGGTTAGACAATTTGATGTTTATGCTAGTGCTACTGCAACTAAAGGGGAAAGAAACGGGCGGAATACTGAATAGAAATCAATAAGAGACGTTCGTATTTAACAGCCTGACCATAGGCGAGGCCATTAAAAATTTTATATCGCTGGACAGCGCCTTTTGGATTACCAGACATTTGATATTACCTGCGGAGTGCGCGCGGGGGGAGGCCAGAAGAGGGGGCAGGTGGGCGGGACGGGGCGGCGCGCCGGCTGCGGCCGGTATAGCCGTGAGTTGGGCACCGGCCGCCTGAAGTGCTTCCTGCGACCCGACTTGCGCTTCACTCGCTTCTTACTTGGTGCTTTCGGATTGGGTATCCATTTTGCATTTCTTTTGTCATACAAAAGAAATGCAAAATGGATAAGGAATTCAGGAAATAGCTTTATCCAGAATTAATCCTGGCCACGCTCTCACATGATCGTGCTAGGTGCTTAGTAATGAGGTCGTTTAATATTATGGGCGAGTGGCAATGACCATGAGGCAATTTAGTTCTTTTGCCCTAAGCTCGAGTACGATAACCTATATTTTGACATTACAAAATTTCTGTTCGTTTGACCGACCGTTTTGATCGATTTTCTTCAAACATAATGATAATAAACTATGGGGAAAAGAAGAATTTTACATTCAACTTCTAGCATTCTAATTTCCAGTATTGCAAAATACTCATACTCACAGCCGTGGATTCGGAGAATATCGAGGGTATCTGCGGCGGGTGCGAGCAGAACTGAAGCCAAGAGGTGCGCCCAAGTCGATCACGTCCACACCTTCTTCTAGCATGGAAAACATATCAAGCAACTTTAAAAAAACATTTAACTCAGATAACTATTTGACCAATCTGTATCAAAGCCTAGCAGAGGGCAATAATAAACCAAATGCCGAATCACATTTCAGGCGAATGGGGTCGCAAGCAATAACAGTATATTTAGCAATAAAACACGCGAAATAACAGTGGTACAGTCGGGGTGAACGGTCGGGACTCGGGATCGATGCGCTGGGTACAATCGAGTACAGGGTGCATAGTCAAATTGCATTCGCCAATTTCGGTAGCGAAGTTAGATATCAAGAATGTATGAGATTTGACATCTAAAGGGGTTCCGAGATGAACAAGCTGCAGCTTAGCGACAAACACGTGGATTTTTGCTTGCTTCAAGCTGATTGACCGTTTACATTGTTTGCTTGTGGCTTGAGTCAAGCATAATCATGTGTTTGCTCCACGCTAGATGTGATTTTATATTTTTTGCTTTTGCTTGCAGCCTACCTGAAAAATATAAAATCACATCCAGCGCGGAGCAAGCTCATTAATGCTGACTCAAGTATCAAGCAAACATTCTAAAGTACTAAACAGTCAATATGCTTGAAGCAATCAAATATCTACGT
Organism: Aricia agestis; assembly: GCF_905147365.1. Taxonomy (NCBI): domain Eukaryota; kingdom Metazoa; phylum Arthropoda; class Insecta; order Lepidoptera; family Lycaenidae; genus Aricia; species Aricia agestis. Next base: position 15,996,666 of record NC_056408.1, on the reverse strand, counting down.
ACTTGCCGCCAAGCAGCTTGTTCGTCTCGGAACCCCTTTACTTCGCTATCGAAACCATCGAATGCAATTTGACTAAGCACTCAGTACAGCCTGCAGTTGTGTGCTACCATAGTGGCCAGGCTAAGCAGTAAGCAGGAACCGGAACTGTCATGCAACTTTAAAATTAATTGAATTTCTTGTTTTTTGAACAGAGTTGAAAAGTTTTATTTCGATTTTTACCGACTGTGGTGAAGGAAAAAATTAAGATTTTGATTTGTTGTTTAAACATTGAGTAATTGTATGTATGTTTCTTCGGTGTGTCTAAACTACTGATCTGATTTTTAAAAACCCATTTCAATAAATTCGTTGTGACGCCGCGAGTTTAACCGATTCGTGGCCAATGCCGCGCTCAGCGCGTCATTTAAAAAGATTCAGTGAGGCCGATGACGCGCCAGGCGCGGCATACAAGGATTGTTGAAAAACACGTTATAACTAATTTATTGTACTGTAATTACAATTCCTTAGTCTAAATGTGCATAAAACACAACCAGTGGCCAATGCCGCACGTAATCATCGTTTAGCAGGGCCGATGACGCTTATGGCGCGTCATCGAACAAACTGCTTAGCCTGTGGTAAGAATTCGTGAAAATGAAGGTGGCAACGAATCGGTTAATAGGCTAAAAGGGGTAAGGCTTACAATTTATATCAGCATTTAAATTACTTCCTTTCTGAACGAAAAGGTATTGTTGCAATTTAGAGTTCGTTCTTTTCTCTTTTTCGATCGACCTTTAGTTAATTGGGTTAAGAATACAACATGAGTTGTATCAGTAAAAAATCGAGTGTCATTAGCGGCGGGTCAAGCGGTCTGGGAGACTGGAGAGGCTCGAAGCGGGGCCCTCGTCACGCAAACTTCGCCCCACAATTTAAATATTACAACAAGGTTAAAAAGGTTACCAAAAATAGGGTAAAATTTTAAATACCATCAACCTTAATCCTGTCCCTTTGTTTTACTTTTGGGTATTGAGACCCTTCGCAATGTGAAGAATGAGGATTAGCGTGACAAAATATATTGTAACGTATTTTTTTACGATAATTTTATTTTAGTTTTTTCATGTCGCAGCGTGTAATTAGTTCATCCCGTTCGGCTCGTCGCTGATCTACGAGCCGTTGCTCGACTACGAATCGTAGCTCTTCTACGAGCCGTAGCTCGACTACGAATCGTAGCTCTTCTACGAGCCGTAGCTCGACTACGAATCGTAGCTCTTCTACGAGCCGTAGCTCGACTACGAATCGTAGCTCTTCTACGAGCCGTAGCTCGACTACGAATCGTAGCACTTCTACGAGCCGTAGCTCGACTACGAATTGTAGCACTTCTACGAGCCGTAGCTCTTTACAAGGTGTAGCTCGACTACGAATCGTAGCTCTTCTACGAGCCGTATCTCGACTACGAATCGTAGCTCTTCTACGAGCCATAGCTCGACTACGAATCGTAGCTCTTCTACGAGCCGTATCTCGACTACGAATCGTAGCTCTTCTACGAGCCGTATCTCGACTACGAATCGTAGCTCTACTACGAGCCGTAGCTCGACTACGAATCGTAGCTCTTCTACGAGCCGTAGCTCGACTACGAATCGTAGCTCTTCTACGAGCTGTAGCTCTTCTACGAATCGTAGCACTTCTACGAGCCGTAGCTCGACTACGAATTGTAGCTCTTCTACGAGCCGTAGCTCGTTTACGAATCGTAGCACTTCTACGAGCCGTAGCTCGACTACGAATCGTAGCACTTCTACGAGCCGTAGCTCGACTACGAATCGTAGCTCTTCTACGAGCTGTAGCTTCGCTACGACACAACTCTACGCGTCGTAGGTCATCTACACGCGTAGAAGTGTTACGAGACTAGCGTAGAGTGTCTTATAAGGGCGTAGTTTGGTGTAAAGTGTAAACACTTGAGACTTGAAGACATGTGACTGAGGTGAATGCCTTGTAAACTGTGGTGAAAAAATGTATATGTTTCATAACAAGATTATTTGAATTGTATGAAACTTCGCAATATCGCAGAGTGCACAAAAGTATCAATCATTCGAATAAAGTGAATAAATCGTAACTTTTTATTTATATCAGTTTATCTACTTTCTGTGACATCGTCACGAACGTGCAAGGAAATGAATGCCGCTCGTGCGCGAGGGCGGCCGGTGCATAATTACATATTATTACGGTAAAGTAGGTTGCACTTTCCGGACACGGCAGGATGATAAAGCAGTATATGCTAATGCCAGCGTATCTACAGCTAGTTGTCAGTGTTTCCTAAATCATTGTAATCATCACCAGTGCCGAAATTATATTTTCTATGAGAGTAGGCCACTTTATTTCCGCCGCCCCATGTATATAATCTGTAGAGCCTCTATGGACGCTGCTGCCCCTAGGCCGTGGCCTATAGTGGCCTATTTACAAATCCGCTACTGATCATCACCCTTGCCGCTCGTGTAGAGTTTTAGGCGATGCGCATCAACATCAACGATTTTCGCGCATCGTGTTTAAAACATGCTAAGCTGTTAGTAAAGAGGTCGATGTCCTAAATATAAAATCGATATCCATACTAATATTATAAATACGAAAGTGTGTCTGTCTATCTGTCTGCCTCAACCTCTACATGATTTAACCACTGAACCGATTTTGATGAAATTTAGTATGGAGATTCTTGAATCCCAGGAAGAACACACATAATATTATGATACTCGAAAGTCCGAAAAATTTTGTGGTTTTCGTGCGATAAACTAGTTTCTGCGTAAAAAAGATGCGGACAACATAACAATATAGGAGGACATAAATCAAAGTGTATTTTTCTTTTATCTTTTTTTATCGAAGTATCTTTATCTTTTTTTGTATTACACTTCGTGTAAATTTATGGCTTCCACTACTTAAAAGAAAAATCGCGGCACATACTAGGAATAATTACTGAAGGGCAAACAAGGGCAAGTGAAACGTTCCCCAGTCCCAACTAACATTGCGTGTAACGTGTTCACGCCGGGAAACGTCGATCATTTCTTTTATTGCTTACTAATTTGCATTTAGAATACCTAATTATAGTGAAGCCCGCTGCCCGACGGTTTTCGGCGATAAATAAAATTAAATTGCGTTGTAATAAGGGGATAAGGAGGCGATGCCCCACTTGGAGCCGCGTCAAAAACACATCGAGATGAGATCGACGTATTGCAGCATTCATCCACACATATCTGAATACATATCACGTATTTTATGTTGCGTGTTCATATTGTATTAATCATCATAAACTATATAAACAAAAAAAAAATAGTTGGACTAACATTAGATAACGTCCGCAACTCCGTTGCGCCAATATTCGTTTACGCACGGGAACTGCACATTTTTCCGGGATACAATTATACTATACTAAACAGCAAAATCGGCTCAGCGGTTTAGGCGTGAAAAGGTAACGGACAAACAACCTGACAGACAAACTTTTTACATAATATATAATATTAGTTTGGATTGAACAGGGAATTTCAGGCCCTTTAAAAATCACAGTAGGTATGGAGCGCAGAGGAATGTAGTAAACATTGAATATTTACTTAACTTTCATTAAAAAAAAATTTTGACAAACGTTCGATATATTTGCTTTATTAATATAAATAAAATTTATATCAAAGTTAAATTACTAAAATATGTCTTACGAGTGACACCGTTAGTCTGAAAAGAAATCGACACGTTATTAGAGTTATCGACGAGTTATAAATATTTTCGTAATGATTAGAATATTTAAACTAAAGCAAATCCATATTAATATTATCATAAACTCGAAAGTGTGTCTGTCTGTCCATCTGTCTGTTTATCTGTCTATTTGTAACCATCTTCACCCCCAAACCGCCGATTTTTTTAAATTTGGTATGCATATACTTTGAGTCCCGGGAAAGAACAATAGTCAATAGGATACGTTTTATCCCCGAAAAATGTACGGGTCCCGCGCGATAAATGAATTTAGGTGCAACAGAGTTGCGGGCGTTATCTAGTTTAAATCATATTAGTCTACGAATAGGACTAAGTGTTGGCAAACTATTACAAAACGGTCTAAATATAACAAAAAGTTGGTCCGTTTAGAGGGCTTTCAGGGTGAGACTACTTATTTAAGGACGTGAGAATCGAATCGAGTGTAAGAAAGTAGCAACCCGCCGTCCTTGGAAACGAAAAAATCGAGATTCTAAAGTCTAAACCATTTTCAACTGGAACATGGATAAACTTATTTAAGACTTCGATGACTGTCCGTCTGTCCGTCTTCTGTGTGTCTCCAGGCTCTAACTCAAGAACCGCTATAGCTAGACTTCTGAAATTTTCACAGATTGTGTATACCTGTTGCCGCTATAATAACAAATACTTAAAACAAAATAAATTAAATATTTAAAAAAGGGCCCATACAACAAACGTGATTTTTGCTATTTTTCGCTCGATATCAATAACTACAACACATAGGCACTTGAAATATTCACGAAATACTCAGTTCTGTTTGTACTTTAATAATCAATAATAAAATTTAAATAAATAAGGAGGGCCCCACAAAAAACACCATTTTCAGCCTATTCTTGCTCTATTGTGGTACGGAACCCTTCGTGCGCGAGTCTAACTCGCACTTGGCCGATTTTTTTATTTAATACATGCTCTGTGAATTGTAATAAATTTTGAGAGTTTAAGCTACCTAATTACTTAATTCCAAAATTCATTTACTCCGACTACATAAAAAGGTAAAAAATTACGATCGTGTCATTAAAATATTGGCGTTTAATGTGGCTGACTAAAAATTGTGTATCGAATACTATTTCGCGCTCAAAATATTATCAAGAGCTAGTTAAAATAGCATCAAGGATAACTCTAAAAGGGAAATTAAATATAAACTTAAGTATATACTTATTCTAGAATAAAGTGAAAAAATAAAGTGCGTAACTTTTTGCGTCGCACTCGACAACTAAGTATCTTCTAAGTACTTACTTTTATCATGATTTCTAACAAAAATACCACAAATATGCTTTCCGTTCAGTTTGAATGGTACGCACTACGCACTACGAAATAAATCCTCTACATAGTAACCAAAACAAATGCACATTACTTGTATCGATTGTGTGTAGAAGCAACAGTTTGTACTTTATTGTATTTCGCATTCGTACAGACAAAACAAAACATACAACTTACTGAACATCCGAAACGAATAAAGATCACTACCGTGGTCACATGCGCCTTTCCTTCGATTTAACTTAGCGGGCACCAACGTGGCACCAGAGTCCAGAGCGTAGTACGCTATAATATACGTGCGTGACTCGGTGAAGAAAGTCAACTTTGCACTTATCCACTGAATCAAATCTCTTCGCGCATGCTCTGTCTTAAACGAGTTAACCAGAGGTCGTAGAGTGGGATAGGAACAAAAGATAAAGGTGTGTTTAAACTGATATAAGCCTTGTCCTTACCATGACGATGACGACGAAGACGATGTTATTAAGGTAGTAGTTACGTTCGTTTTCCTTTATGATAAATAATGTGACAAGAAATATAACTTTAACTAGGAATTTAAATAATATTATGTAATATCATCATAAAAAGTACAGTTTTACCTAATGGGCCCCTAGACGATCAATTTTATTGTGCAATATCACGTATTGTCCTATATTATTGATCGTCTAGGGTTAATATTGCCCACCTCTCAATCTTGTTGTCAAATAAGTTGTTCAATAAACAGTGTGTGTGATATTGCGCAATAAAATTGATCTTCTAGGTTCCCGCTTCTTCTTCTTGTTGTCAATTATGTTATTCAATAAACATTGTGTGTGATATTGCGCAATAAAATTGATCTTCGCCCGAGCCCGAGCCCGCTAACGTATCCTAAATAATGTCGGTACTCAACCTAAGCGGGCCCCTAAACGATCAATTTTACTGTGTAATATCACGTATTATATTGACCGTCTAGGGTTTTCAATCTTATTGTCAAATAAATTGTTCAAAAATATTATTCCATGTTATTGCACAATAAAATTGATCGTCTAGGGGCCCACTAACACTATTATTTATATTAATAAATTGCTTGGATTATGATGAGTATGGATCAAATAATGACATAGGTACCTCAAGTAAGAATTCTACTTTATCATTGTACTTATGGCTATTCCGATTAATCTAATATAAAAATACTACAACATGGAATCCATCCCATGGTGTTGTAACTATAATATAACGGTGTATGTATCATGTATGCTATGCAGTTTCCACTTACTTATTGTATGTATTACCATTATGGCAATATATCGATAAAATGTGTTAACACGTAAATTTTAAAACTCATACATAATCCAATTGTGATTTGTGATGCATTTTAATTAGTCAAAAAGGAAACCGTCAAAATAAAAAAAGGAACACTATAGGTCTACCCGGTCTACCAGAATCTCATGGCGGATGAGAGATTTCAGATTTAAAAAAAATATCCAACATCATTGGATATTTTTTAGGTCCTGGAAGTTAGCCCCCCAATAATTTTTTTTTTGTAATTTTTTGATTTTTATACTCGTATATCGTTTGTTCGTCGTTTGTTCGTGATTGTTCGTTATAAATAATCGTTTGTTCGTTACTAGTTTATTTAATAAAAAATGTTTTAAAATATGATCTTAAGTTAGCCCCCCCATTCTAATTTTTAATGAATTTATGTTAATATTGAATTATAAATATTCATTAATGTTTGTTCGTCGTTTGTTCGTGATTGTTCGTTATAAATAATCGTTTGTTCGTTACTTGTTTATTTAATAAAAATTAATTTAAAATATGATCTTAAGTTAGCCCCCGCATTTAAAAATGTTAATAAAATGTCAATATTGAGTTTTAAATATTCATTAATGTTTGTTCGTCGTTTGTTCTTGATTGTTCGCTATAAATAACCGTTTGTTCGTTACTTGTTTATTAAATAAAAATTAATTTAAAATATTATGATCTTAAGTTAGCCCCCTCATTCAATTTTTTAAAGAATTTATGATATATTGAATTATAAATATTCAATAATGTTTGTTCGTCGTTTGTTTTTGATTGTTCGTTATAATTAATCGTTTGTTCGTCACTTGTTCATTTAATAAAAAATAATTAAATATGCTCTTAACTCTTAAGTTAGCCCCCGCATTTTAATTTTTAATAAATTTATGTCAATATTGAGTTTTAAATATTCATTAATGTTTGTTCGTCGTTTGTTCTTGATTGTTCGCTATAAATAACCGTTTGTTCGTTACTTGTTTATTAAATAAAAATTAATTTAAAATATTATGATCTTAAGTTAGCCCCCCCATTCTATTTTTTAATGAATTTATGACAATATTGAATTATAAATATTCAATAATGTTTGTTCGTCGTTTGTTTTTGATTGTTCGTTATAAATAATCGTTTGTTCGTCACTTGTTCATTTAATAAAAAATAATTAAATATTATGCTCTTAACTCTTAAGTTAGCCCCCGCATTTTAATTTTTAATAAATTTGTGTCAATATTGAATTATAAATATTCATTAATGTTTGTTCGTCGTTTGTCTTTGATTGTTCGTCATAAATAATCGTTTGTTCGTCACTTGTTTGTATAATAAAACTTAATTTAAAAAAATCTTCTTAATTTAGCCCCCCGTTTTAAATTTTAATAAATTTATGTTAATATTGAGTTATAAATATTCATTAATGTTTGTTCGCCGTTTGTTCGTGATTGTTCGTTATTAAATAATCGGTTGTTCGTCGCTTGTTTATGTAATAAAAGTTAATTAAAAATATCCTTTTATGTTAGCCCCCCAGTCTAATTTTTAATAAATGTATGTCAATATTGAATTGTAAATATTCAATAATGGCCGTGTTCGTCGGCGTATTTTTGGACAAACCTTTTATTGCGCATGTCCAAAAGATGTCATGGCAACGCCATAACAAGTTGCTGGTCAAGTCGTAAACAACGTCTTAATTGTTTATACATGATTAAAATAATAAAAGCTAAACATAAATACATAAGCCTAAATTGTCTAAAAGCCGCAAAAATAATTTATTTAACACTATGATAGTGTTTGATTATTTTATTTTGGAAAATATGGGTATGGATCACTTGGAAAAATTTAAAAATTTAATTGTTTTTTTTAATGAAATAAGAGGGCAAACGAGCAAACGGGTGACCTGATGGAAAGCAACTTCCGTCACCCATGGACACTCGTAGCATCAGAAGAGATGCAGGTGCGTTGCCGGCCTTTTAAGAGGGAATAGGGTAACAGGGGAGGGTAGGGATGGGAAGGGAAGGGAATAGGGGAAGGTAGGGAAGGGAATAGGGTAGGGGATTGGGCATCCGGTAAACTCACTCACTCGGTGAAACACAGCGCAAGCGCCGTTTCACGCCGGTTTTCTGTGAGAGTGTGGTATTTCTCCGGTCGAGCCGGCCCATTCGTGCCAAAGCATGGCTCTCCCACTGGTTTGTTCATTGTAACGCCACCAACAAATTGCAATTGGGTTAAATGTCAAGTCGTAAACAGTTGTCGTTGCCATGGCATGACATGATTTGGACATGCGCAATAACTAGGTTTTGCAGCGAATGCGCTAAAAATTACGCCGACGAACACGGCCAATATTTGTTAGTGCTTAAAAGACGTTTGTTCTTCCTTCTTTTTTGTTTAATTAACAATTTTTATAATTATTATTTTAGTCTGGCTTACCCAGCATAGGTATATTTCGACTGGCAACATTATTCTGAAGTTGATCTTTGTCGTCTATGGTCATTGGATTTCATGATTTTGATACTTGAGAATAAGGTAAGGTAATTTAAATATTATTATGGTTATTATTTTTTACGTCTTTACTTGTCTGTGGCGCCTTGAGCGGGTTTCGCCACAGGCAGAGGTTTCTACACGCCCAGCATACACTAAAACTGCAATTTCATGTTCCTTGGTCTTGCGGAATGCATTATAAAGATCTGAATCATTTTTAAATTAAATTTTCTACCTAGAAAATAGTACTTTTGTAATATATATTTGTCGGTATAATGTTATACAGCCGGTTTAATTACTGAGATACCTATGTTCAATAGATTTTGGGTCATATTTTAATAATAAACCACTATTTAGCGAGCCAAGAGTATTTATTTATTTATATAACCTTATAATATTATTCACAAAAATAATATCACACAAGTCACGACTCTCATACAATTGTTTTAAATAATCAACGTTATAAGTACAGCGGTTCTAAAATGGTCACATTTAGCAATTATTCCTCTCAATCAATTCAGCAAATGAATTGTCAAAACTGTTAAACTGACAAATGTCAAATCAACTACAAAGATACAGAAATGAATTGCAAGCAGAGTTGCATTTTGCGATTTTAGAAAAATGAATCATATTATGATTCATATCATGATTCTTCAAAGCGACCATTTTAGCCTTTTTTGCTAGCTGTCTTGCTCTACATAAACGGGTTTCAATATGATAAATATGTAAGTACTTACAAAAAAAGCACTGCTATTTTTGTACTTACATAATTATTCTTTTTTTTTCACAACATGTTTTGGTTCTTTTAGAATATTTTATTTTTTATTTCTAAGTTTTTTTTTGTTATTCTTATGCGTATTTTATGTGTTTTTGTTACGATAAATTGAATAAATTATTCTTATTAATACTAGTGATGACAACCAATAACGATTAAGCGGTCATTTGCAAATTACGTCACTTTATAGTTTGTGCGTTCGATATGGGTGACAGTTTTCATGTTCCTTGCTACAGTTTTTTTTACAAGAAAACAAAAAAAATCAAAATGTAATAAATTATATTCCATCTACAAAAACAAATGTTTCCTATAATTGTAAATAAATAAAAATGAAAGGATGCTAAATGCTAACTTATTAATAAAAATTATAAATATTAACTGTGACATAGGAGTATAAAATTATTGTTACGAAAACATTTGAAAAATGTCATAAGCATGAAACGAAACTTATGTCAATAGAGATTGACTCTGTTGAATTGAAATCAAATCGATATAAAAGGGCGGCCATCTTAAATCGCCGGCACCACTGAAATGTCAGTACGAAATCGATAATTTCGATTGCAATTCCTTTACGAAGTGATTCGATATTTTTAAACTATCGATTAATTTTTGTTAGGTAACTTCCCTACTATTGTCAATTATAATGTGTCACGCATATCATCATAAAACGCACAAACTATAGTTAAGCCCAGTATTCTGATATATTATGATCATTATTTCCTTATCTAAAATTAAAGTAAAAGTCACATCAAAATAGCAATTAAAACATTTTAAAATCGATTCATCATAAAACATGCGATTTAAGTATATTAATTAATACTTAGTCAATAATAATAATAATAAATAGGTTAAATATCTTAATTAAGAGTTAATTAAGTTACACGTGGGAGAGCCATGCTTCGGCACGAATGGGCTGGCTTGACCGGAGAAATACCACGTTCTCACAGAAAACCGGCGTGAAACAGCGCTTGCGCTGTGTTTCGCCGAGTAAGCGAGTTTACCGGAGGCCCAATTCCCTACCCTATTTTCTTCCCTACCCTCCCCTATTACCCTATTCCCTCTTAAAAGGCCGGCAACGCACTGGCAGCTCTTCTGATGCTGCGAGTGTCCATGGGTGACGGAAGTTGCTTTCCATCAGGTGACCCGTTTGCTCGTTTGCCCCCTTATTTCATAAAAAAAATTAGTATAATGCAGCAACAATGTAAACTATCCAGCTAAAATGTCATAATAATTGATTGGTATAAAAAATAAAAAATAACACAAAAATTCATGTACAAAATTAATAACAATTAAAATAGAATTAATTACATTGTCACATCAATTAAAAATACAAAAAAAAATCAATATCAATGTCTACAGAACAACAAAAATATTAAATTATGTTACTAGAATAAATATTGTATATGTTACCGTTAGAATGCAGAATACGTTAAACTGCACATTACCTAGGTAATCTGCAGATTCCCTGATACCATCTTTCCATTTTTTCTATCGAGTGAAGTTGATGATATTGTGTAATGGAATATGAATTCACACACATCACATTCATGGAATATGAGTTAACACATTTAACTGTTAGATCCTCACTTAGCTTAGCTCCCCATTTCTATTATTGCACATGCACATGAAAATGAAACGAATATGTCTATTCTAAACAGCTGTATCGCCATTACTTTTCGAAGAATAGTTTTCATCAATTTCAATTTGAAATATTTCCAAATTCAATTAACCAAAAGAAAAAAACATAAACCAACTTACAAAAAGAAATGAAATCCAACTAAAAATATTTTCATGTAAAAACTAAAAATGTTGCCAAATCGAGACGATATAGTTCGTGGTGTCAAAAAGTAGTGAGATCTCATGTAGAGCCAAGTTTCTATTAAGTATTTTGCCGCGACTTATGTGTAAAATGGTTTTTAGATTTAGGGCTGAGTAGGTATGTAAGGTTAGGAACTTGGCTCTATATCATGATCTCGCTACTTTTTGACACCACGAACTATATCATGGTTTCGTCTTGAAATTTTTTTTACATGAAAATGTTTTTGGTGCGATAATAATTATTATTCTAGGACATAAAACACTGCGTGGGGCTCAACTCTGGTACTAATATATACCGATTCGAGTTTCGTTGACAAATCATTATATATTTGCCAATTACCTCCTAGTCGCTGGCAATAAGCAATGTAGAGGCCTGTGGTATACGCTGCAACTCCAGATATTCTAAAAATTTATTAAAATTAATTAATTTGATTCAAAACAATAAACATGAAATTGCAGTTTTAGTGTATGCTGGGCGTGTAGAAACCTCTGCCTGTGGCGAAACCCGCTCAAGGCGCCACAGACAAGTAAAGACGTAAAAAATAATAACCATAATAATATTTAAATAACCTTGCCTTATTCCCAAGTATCAAAATCATGAAATCCAATAACCATAGACGACAAAGATCAACTTCAGAATAATGTTACCAGTCGAAATATACCTATGCTGGGTAAGCCAGACTAAAATAATAATTATAAAAATTGTTAATTAAACAAAAAAGAAGGAAGAACAAACGTCTTTTAAGCACTAACAAACATTATTGAATATTTAAAATTCAATATTGACATACATTTATTAAAAATTAGACTGGGGGGCTAACATAAAAGGATATTTTTAATTAACTTTTATTACATAAACAAGCGACGAACAATCGATTATTTAATAACGAACAATCACGAACAAACGGCGAACAAACATTAATGAATATTTATGACTCAATATTAACATAAATTTATTAAAATTTAAAACGGGGGGCTAAGTTAAGAAGATTTTTTTTAAATAAGTTTTATTACACAAACAAGTGACGAACAAACGATTATTTATAACGAACAATCAAGAACAAACGACGAACAAACATTAATGAATATTTATAACTCTATATTAACATAAATTTATTAAAATTTAAAACGGGGGGCTAAATTAAGAAGATTTTTTTTAATTAAGTTTTATTACACAAACAAGTGACGAACAAACGATTATTTATGACGAACAATCAAAGACAAACGACGAACAAACATTAATGAATATTTATAATTCAATATTGACACAAATTTATTAAAAATTAAAATGCGGGGGCTAACTTAAGAGTTAAGAGCATAATATTTAATTATTTTTTATTAAATGAACAAGTGACGAACAAACGATTATTTATAACGAACAATCAAAAACAAACGACCAACAAACATTATTGAATATTTATAATTCAATATTGTCATAAATTCATTAAAAAATAGAATGAGGGGGCTAACTTAAGATCATAATATTTTAAATTAATTTTTATTTAATAAACAAGTAACGAACGAACGGTTATTTATAGCGAACAATCAAGAACAAACGACGAACAAACATTAATGAATATTTAAAACTCAATATTGACATCTTATTAAAATTTTTAAATGCGGGGGCTAACTTAAGATCATATTTTAAATTAATTTTTATTAAATAAACAAGTAACGAACAAACGATTATTTATAACGAACAATCACGAACAAACGACGAACAAACATTAATGAATATTTATAATTCAATATTAACATAAATTAATTAAAAATTAGAATGGGGGGGCTAACTTAAGATCATATTTTAAAACATTTTTTATTAAATAAACTAGTAACGAACAAACGATTATTTATAACGAACAATCACGAACAAACGACGAACAAACGATATACGAATATAAAAATCAAAAAATTACAAAAAAAAATAATCTTGGGGGGCTAACTTCCAGGACCTATATTTTTTTACATTTGCATACGTATCACGCACAGAATCAGCTATAAGGAAAAAAAAAGTATCAAACGTTTTGCTCCAATTTCCTCGGTATTGGTAGCGTCAATTTCTTTTTTCCATTTTTTGCCATCAGATTCTAGTAGACCTAATATACCAACCAAACGAGGGAAATAACATAAATGTTTTGCTTCAGCATTTTTCTATTTTATAAAAAAATGCTGTCAACGTTTTGTCAATGTCATTCGGTTGTCAAATGTCAAAAACATCAATTGTCATTGTCAAAAAAGATTAAAAATTAAAAATTCACAAACAAAGTAAAGTCATTCGCAGAAATGGCTGATTTGTTGAGTGTGCCGTATAAAAAATCATCAGACGTAGATATTAGTAAGCCTTTACTGAATTTAATTCAATCTACTTACGCGGATTCCAGCGATGATTACAGCGATGCCGTCAACGAACTCCACAAACTTAGAACACAAGCTATTTGGAAGCTGTTTGAGAAGTCATCTCTAGAAGTTATTTACAGGTACGGTATAATTGAATGACTCACAATCATTACTTCATGTTAACTTAATGTCACTGCCGCCTATTGCCGAACCGGATAATGTAGGAAATAGTAAAGTAATCTAGCCAGAAAAGTAGTAATCTTGGCAAACTCAAATCTACCTTCACAAAATTTAAATATGGAATACCTTTTTACAGCTATTATGACCAACTGGTTGCATTGGAAAAGAAAATTCCTCCACAAGAAGTGCAAATTCCATTCAAATGGAAAGATGCTTTTGATAAAGGATCATTATTTGGAGGAAGGATGAGTCTTAGTAAGTAATTTTTACTCTTATTTCATAGACATACAATTTTCTACAATAAAATTTAAACCTTTTCAACCTTTCTAGATTGAAAGATACTTTAATCACAACATGATTATTATTTTTAATTTTCCTTACTTACATAAAAATGATCTGTTTTTATGTAACAGTATACATTGTCTATTAAATTCAGCATTTTATATTCTTCATTGACATTGAATTACAATAAGTTAATTTAATGTCATATTTTTCACAGAGCCAGTACTGGCTGCCAATAAGACTGGCAGCCAGTATTGGCTTGGTATATGCCGCATGTGAACAGTTTGGCCTGGCTTGAAAAACTGTTCACACGCGGTATATACCAAGCCAATACTGGCTGCCAGTCTTATTGGCAGCCAGTACTGGCTCTGTGAAAACTATACTTTATGTTCTAAAACAAAATTGTTTTTCATTTATTTAGTTCTACTACATTTTATTTATAAATTATTATTTTTGTAGCTGTCAGCTCCTTAGAATATGAGAGAATGTGTATTCTGTTCAACATCGCTGCAGTTATGAGCTCTCAGGCGTCCCAGCAGACCTTGGAAACTGAAGACTCCCTCAAGCTGGCAGCTAAACTACTTCAAGTATGGAATAAATTATTTATAAGTATAGAGACTTCTACTTGTAGTTTTGCAAAATAATTGACAAATTTCTTAAGTGTAAAATTATAGGCATAAAAGAGTGTTATATGCTAAGTACTCACATATTATATGGTTTTGCTTGATCGAGCAAAACCCGCAGCTCAGGATTTCCACACATTCGGCATTGCTCGATAGTTTTATTCTAAATCGATATATTTAATTCTATCAAGTGAGTTTTGCAGTCCACAGAGTAATAATCACTCAATTTGGAGTAAAACTATTGAGCAAAACCGCATGTGAGTACTTAGCATTATGTAGTACAGTTGATGATATGAAATATGAATTAGGTAATCATAATTATCAAGGATCACAATCCCATTTGACATAATATAATTATTTATGTTCTGACACTGAAAGAAAACTAAATTTAATAGAAGTAATAATCAGGAGGAATTTCTAGAGATGAACATAATTTCATTTATAGTTTTAACTTACATCAATATTTTCCATAATAAAATTTTTGATGATAACCTAATTCAAAAAATATTAATGCTTGAATAAACTTTAATATACCTCTTCATATTGACAGCAATCAGCAGGTATCTTTGCCTACTTAAAAGCCAATGTGATGATGGCCGTCCACCGAGAAACCACTCCTGACCTCAACCCGGAGACTCTGCATGTGTTGTCGCAGCTGATGCTCGCTCAGGCTCAAGAGGTTATTGCCTACAAGTGTATCAGAGGTAGGATCTACATTCCCTTCAAAATTATTCTGTTATTTAAAGATCTTTATTATTCTCAAAAAGATATTATTGTCACTTACTTAAGAACATTACCTTAACACTGCAAACTTAGTTTTATAAGATTAAATATTTAACTGATACACTTGGAGACAAATATTAATTACTTAATTCAAATAATAAAAACTAAGGAAACGTAACTCACATACTTCAACCGTTTTGAATTTGATTCCTTTTCGCACACTAAAATATGACAATAGCTATGAAACACTATCAATTTTACAAAATAAAGCCTAAAGTATAAAACATTAGTTGACACTTCTATATTTACACAAAATTGTGTACCGAATGTATTCGGTATACTTTATGCAAAAAAATGTATGATAAAAGCATAATTTCAAAATAATAATATTAGCTTGATGCACTCCTTCACCATATAAACTATAACTGCAAAATTTCATTCACCTATGTTTCCGCATTTCTCGTCAAAAGGGATCCAAAGTTTTTCGCTCGCGTATTAATAGTTATATTATCTTATATATTAAATTCTCGTGTCACAATGTTAGGCCGCGCACTCCTCCGAAACGGCTTTACTGCTTTTAGGATTTAGGTCTGAGAATCGGCTACTGGGTACTTTTTATATTGATAAGTGCATTTTTTGAATAAATAATAGTAAATTATTACAACTCGAGAGTCGAGACTGACGGCGACCATTGTTTGTGCAACGGGATAGCGATGGACGTTGCCATGATGACATACTTATTTAGTCACTTCAATAAAATAATACGGGCGAAATAAGAAACGTTTGCGGGACAGCTAGTATAAGTATAGATTTTCATATATAAACTAAAACTAGCTGTTTGAAATAATGATTAATGATATTATAAACTGTACACTTGGTACACTGAATCAGACCTTAATGACACTGATTTGCTCAAGGCTGAGCAATGCTATGAATTTATTTTTAGAAGATGACCCATCCATATTAATATTATGAATGCGAAAGTGTGTCTGTCTGTCTGTCACCTCTTCATGCCCAAACCGCTGAACCGATTTTGTTGAAATTTGGTATGGAGATACTTAGAGTCCCGAGAAAGGACATAAAAAATGTACGATTCCCGCGCGATAAACGAATTTTGACGCAACGGAGTTGCGGGCGTCATCTAGTACTATACTAATATTATAAATGTGAAAATTGGCATGGAGATACTTTGAGTCTTGCGAAAGGAATACATAGGATACTTTTCATCCCGGTAAAATGTACGGCTCCACGCGATAAACGACCTTTGGCGAAACGGAATTACAGCCGTCATATAATACTCTCATAAGAGGGCGACTATCCCAACAAATCAAACATCGTCCTTCTCTCCTCATACTCACGCCCGTCATTCATATGCCAGGTGAAAAAGGACGACGCGGAATCATCGCCAAGTTAGTTTTTTTTTAATAATAACTCGATAAATATACAACATTTAAAAATCCGCTAGGTCGGATTCTCAATGATACAATTATTTTATACATGTTTTAAAATATTAACTTAGTGTAAATTGTAATGCACGGTTATGGCAATTTATGAAAAAATCGTGAAAATTAGATGCATTTTTGTAATTTTTTTCTATCGAGAAAATTTTAGGATATCGTGTTTCCGCTAGGTCGGATCCTCAGAAATATAATGTAGTAAGTATCGATGTTTAAAAAATGAAACAATTCGGGGCTTATTTTCAAATATAAAAATGAATTATAAAATCGTCAATTTTGGGTTAGTCGCCCCCTGAAGTGATTTTATTACAATTTGACCATAGGTTACATCAGACCACCAAATTATGCTCTACAGTCTACAATCTACATGTTAAACTCTATTTAAACGTTTTCATTTGAGCATTAGGTTTTTTGTTTGGTAATCTTAAACATTTCACTACACAATTTCCGCTTTCATGATTCATCTTGTTTAATTAAAAATATGTTGTAATATTGTTGATAAGCAAGATAACAGTTATGTTAAACATTGAAGGAAGGTATCCAAAAGGCCTTTAAATTATATTTGATGTTGCACATTAAATATTGGCTATCACACTACTTTAATAGTAATTAATTGCATAATTATTATGAGACATTTAAATTGGTTGCATTATATCAGCCTATACAAAGCTTTGTTTGCATTAGAATTATTTCATTGCTCAATGTTTATCTCTCTCATTACCTTAACACAAGTCAAATAAAACAATCATTCAAAGTTTTTTTCATCAAAAATCTAATATTTATGGGATGACTCATGACTGCTAACAATGGGTTTAGTTTTACGCATAAGGGTTTAGTTGAGTGTGTATATTATATATTATATCAATACAGCACGAAAATCGAATCTCTGTTGAATGGCCCCGTGCGAGTTTCTTTCGCCGGTTCTTCTCGTCGGGTTAGTTCCCGAAAATTTGATTTTGATTTCATTAAATAATTCGTGTTTTTTATTATATTAATTTGTCAATAATAACTTTTTCTTTAATAGATGAGATGAAGGAGTACATGGTAGCTAAGGTATGTTCCCAATGTGAGGAGCTGTACACTGACGCCCTTCGCGGCTTGCAGAAGCAGACCCTGCGCCCGCTCTGGGACAGCGAGTGGATTCCACATGTGAGAATAACATAATAACATAACACCCTACTACTCATAATAGTTTATAATATCTTCACAATACTACAGGCAACAGACATTGTAAGGGTCAATTTATATTAGCGCAGAGTCGAAGCGCATCGAAGCGAAGTATCAAAACTGAACATAGCAAATCCAACCTTAACTCCAAAGCGTTAACGCACACATTACATCTGAGAATTCCAAATTAGGGGCGCGCGCGTCGCGCGCATGTGCCCGACCAACGCTGTTTGATCTCGCAGAAGTAATGTGTGCGTTACGTTCTTGAGTTAAGGTTGAATTTTCTGTGTACAGTTTTTGGAAATTCGCTTCGCTGCGCTTTGACTCTGCTCTATTATAAATTGACCCTAACAGTATCCATCTGCAACTATCTATCTATCAAATATCTCCAGATAAGTAATCAAGAGTTTAAACTACAACATTGTCGTTTTTTGTATATAGTGTAGCCTATAATGATTATAAAATGTAAAAAATCACTGTTTATCAAAAAAAAAAAAATTCTTTCTACAGGTTCAATCGAAACTGAACGCTTTCCGTGGTCTAGCCCAGTACTACCAGGGCATGGTGTGCCACTCACAGAAGGCGGTCGGGGAGGAGATCGCTCGCCTGCAGGTTTGTGCACGTTTCAGGGTTGCCAGATCAAAGACCGATCAAATCGCCACTTCGCGATAAAAAGATAGCCCAAAGTAGCCCAATAAAAAAGAAACACGGTAATTAAACGTAATGTCAATAAAACGTATGAATAATATTATATGCTTCTGTTCTATTACATTAGAGTTATGTATTTACATGTAATTTTATCAATATTTTGAGACTTGCTTCGTTTAATTCAAGAAGCTTATATAATATAACATAAGATTCTTGGTTTAATTGGATACTTGTAAATTTGCATTAGTGGTAACGAGTTGTTTTTATTTTTTGGGGTTTTTTTCCCAACTATAAAAGTGACATTTAGCAATGAAAATCTATAATTCATAGTATTTATTTTAAAATTATGTATTTACAAATAAAAAATGTTTTATGCATATTAATCGTCATCTGCTGCAAAAAGTTGGATGGTGTCGAGCAAATTACGATCCAACATATCTACTCAGTATATATATGTACTAGCTGTTGCCCGCGACTTCGTCCGCGTGGACTTCAGTTTATAGCGCGCGATGTCAACAAAATTGGTGTCAAAAGCTTTTATAAAAAAAACCCTGGTACCCCTTAAATCAAAACAGCTGTGCAGTGTGCACATAATATTTCATTTTTTAAATTAAACTTTATAATATATTATGCCAAATTTTAAAGCTTATTTAGCCCTCCAATTACACAACTTTACCCATAAACTATTTATCATTGATAGGTTTAAGGTTACGTCACTGTATATATAATATAATATAAAGTACTGACTTATTAAATAATGTAAAAAAGAAATAACAATCGAAAAAAATCGAAACTCAAATTCACGATGATACCACCTCTTATAGAAAGATGTTGGGCAAGCGTTAGCGCGATGTAAGAGACGTAAGGCGCCATCTAGTATGAATTTTTGGAACTAACTTAATTTGAACAAATTTTCGTATTTTCACCCTCTTACAACCCTTTTTTCCAGTAAAAAAGGAGCCTATGTCCTTTCTCAGGCTTTAGACTATCTGTATACAAAATTTCATTACAATCGGTTCGGTAGTTTTGGCGTGAAAGCGAGACAGACAGACAGACAGACAGAGATACTTTCGCATTTATAATATTAGTATAGATTATCTATGATATCTACTGCCTCTCTCTCACAGAACACTAACACTCCTACCGGAGCTCTCTCTGCTCCTGAACAGATTATGAGTGAAAGTGGCCGCGCATAGACAACGCATCGCTGCGTTCGTTGATATTATGGCCGCGTTCACGAAAATACAATAGTAGGCAGTAGCCCAATAGGCGATAAGTAAAAAACCGTGTCGCCCAACAGGCGATAAGTCGCCATTCCAAATTTTTTGTAGCCGCGGAGGACCGCAAAATAGCCCAATTGGCTACTTGTCGCCCAATCTGGCAACCCTGGCACGTTTATGTTCTGACGTTACGTTAATGTTACAATCATCGTCAAAAGACACCCCGACAGATAAAAACACTTTTGCATTTATAGTACGATCGAGGAAATTGATTGAGTTGACAGACCAACGTCAATTGGTCGGATCATGTCAATTTAATGTTAATTGACGTAACCCGACCAAACTACGTAGGTCCCCCATCTGCCTAGAAATCAACTTCTCTAATAGTACAAACATTGGCTTTCACTAGTGTAGGCGACGCACTACACCATAGGCCGTAACTTATCATAAGTTATTAGAATTAGTTCTATGTCAGCAAACAATGCACGGTCTGTCCTTTGTGGTTTAAGAATAAGCTCTTTGTGCTTGTTTAATATAATGCTAACACTGTATGTTTAAAATGAAAAAAGAAATGCTGAAATAGCATTCACATAAATAACGGTCTAGGCCCTTAGCCCGACTCCCCGCGACCCTCAGTCGCACGCAAATCGCCACCTTGTACACCACCGCACGCGCCTGTAACACTTAAGTATAGAACGCTCCTAAATAGTTTTTCTAAGTCGCGATTTCATTGGAATTCCCTATAACTAGATTTTCTTTCCTATTCAGATAGCAGTAGAGGCGCTGAAGGGTCGTCAGGGCGGTCCACTGGGCGACGCGGCGCTGCGGGCTACACGCGCGCTGGCCGCCGCCACCCGCGACAACGATTTCATCTACCACGAGCGCGTGCCCGAGGCCCGCGCGCTCGACCCCATCCCGCGCGCGCCCGTCGCGCAGGCCCTGCCCGTGCCCGAGCGGTTCAGCAGCGCGCACAGAGGTATTGCACTTTATTTAGTACAAAATTAACTGTAATAATAGCTATTGCCTATACACACAGGGCTAACTTTAACGCAAGAGAAGAGGGTGATATACGCTACTTGTTAGCATAATAATATTTTTAAAAGAAGTTAAAATAATAGGATACCAGAAATAAGTATATTAAATACAGAATGATGGCGTACCTCCGTAAGTGATTCAGACTGCAGACAACTAGCAACGGCGTTTAAAACATTATAACTTGTGTTCAGATCTGTTCGAGAAGCTGGTGCCGATGGCGGTGCACCAAGCGCTGCACGCGAGCGAAGCGCGCCGCTCCGAGATCGTCAACGCCGAGATCAACAAGCTGCGAGAGGCCACGCAGCTGCTCAACAGGTACCGTATAGTCTGCCCGTGTTTATATAGATATAGAAACGATATAAACGATTCGATGATAATATATATAGATTATCATCGAAGAAATTCATTTTCAAAGACATAACATATGACCGAATTAAGCGTCTTCCAGACAGTCGCGGCCTACGGTGGCGGTTAGTTGGATGACTTGGCCGCGTGGCCGCGTGTCTGTGTCGTTCCTAGAACTCTAAAGTCATCCAAGTGACCGCCACCGCCACCGCAGGCCGCGTCTGTCTGGGAGACGCTTTATGCAGTTCCGCCAGATGGCAGATGTTAAAAGCAGATGCCTATGAATTAACTTTTCTGATAGTATAAATGGCTTCAAGGCGCGCGCATGAGAGAAAAGTTGTGTCTGCGGGGGTAAAATTATATCTGTCTGGTTAAATTTTGCTAATAGCTTCTTACGTGCTGTGACTTCCTACGTAAGTTGATAGCCGTGAACTGCGAATGTTGAACGACATAATATAATTTGGTAGTCTGCACGCGATACATAATTTTTCAAATATGAACACAATTCACTATTATAACAGCTCTACTAAACGAATTGTTTTTTTTTTTCCTAGTATCCTGGCGTCGCTGAATCTGCCGGCGTGTATCGAGAGCGGCGGCGGCAGCGGGCTGCCCGAGTCCATCCGCAGCAAGGCGGCGGCGGTGCGCGCGGCGGGCGGGCTGCCGGCGCTGCAGAGACTCATGGCCGAGCTGCCCGAGCTGCTGCAGCGCAACCGCGAGATACTCTCAGAGGTACCATCGACAAAATTGATTCATAGGCAGTTGACGGACCTACGCCATTTGGTCGGATCATGTAAATTCAATGTTAGCTGTAGCCTGTAACGGTCGGATGGGTTTGAAATAACGCGACCAAACTACAGCAACAGAAATAGATCCACCATCTGCCTAGGAAACAACTTCTCTGATAGTGCATTATATAAGACAGGTTACTTAGTCGTTTACGTCTAACTTAGTTCGTCCCTTTCAAATCAATCTAAAATCTAAATGACAGACTATACACAAAGTAGCAAATGTTTTAGAAACAGTTTATGTGATCTACCTCTCGAACAATTCACAGACAAATACTTAGCTAGATAGTTATGGATTACGGACTTTTCTAGCGAGACCGCACTAAGCGACACCACGCTGCTGCGGAGCGACACGATACTTTACGTTTTGTGTTGCGTAGTTCTACTAACACGTAGTGTGGTTTAGCTCATACAAGGTATAATATTTAGCTGTGAAAGGTCGCGTCGCTCTGTTGCAACGTAGTTTCGGCTAGTGCGGTCTGACCTTTAACCTAAACCTTGTCCGAAATCAATATTGAGCAAAATTAAACAAGTCACTATCATCAATATTGCGAATTGCGATAACCATTCTTGAAATGTTTACTCATATAAATGCTTTTTTCAGGCGGAGCGCATGTTACGCGAGGAGGAGGAGGGTGACGCGTCGCTGCGCGCGCAGTTCGGCGCGCGGTGGACGCGCACGCCGTCCGCGCAGCTCACGGAGACGTTCCGCGCCAATGCCGCCAAGTACACGCAGATCATAGACAACGCCGTGCGCGCCGACGACATCGTGCAGCAGAAGTTCCGCACGCATAAGGATGTATGTATATTGTATAAGGGCATTTTCAAAAAA
This sequence comes from Aricia agestis, assembly GCF_905147365.1. NCBI lineage: Eukaryota > Metazoa > Arthropoda > Insecta > Lepidoptera > Lycaenidae > Aricia > Aricia agestis. The sequence goes on along the minus strand of NC_056408.1, from coordinate 15,973,700 downwards.
ACGTGTACCCTTGCAAAAATATGTCTATATTTTTTAAGGTCATTTATTTTTTTACAAGGAAAAATATTGAACTAATGGAATAAGTTAAAAAGAACGCCGAAAACGTTATATTATTCTGATATTATTGAAACAAAATCGATTTTTCGACGAAACAGATTCCATTGTGCGACTAAATGTAAAATATAATTTAATACAAAAAAAAAATGGATTTCTTCGTTTAATTAATCTAGTGAAATGCATATTTAATTGTTTATTACAAAAAATATAGATAATTTCAAGGATCAACAAGAGTAGCAATTATTTTTAATCCATAGTGTGACTATGTGACCTACCCACTAGGTTATTTTTCATTTTTTTACATGAGTAAGTAATATTTAACATATTTAAAGAAGTTTTTATAACATAAAAACCTTTTATTTAAACATTTTTATTGTTGCACTACTTATAAAAGTAAAAAATTCTTTGATTTCATAGATTTAACTTCATTAATTAGAGGGACGAACATCTCATAATCATAAAGATGTGTTCACATGTCTACGAATTCCTAAGTTATTATTAGACATCGGATTATATGCACGAACAAAGTGCCGAAATATGCATGCAAATATGCACTAGAAGTGGTCGAAATATGCACAATCAAAAGTCACTTAATATTAAAATTTATATTTTTTCCGATTGCCATCTTAATGCCCATGGAATACCGAAATATGCACTATCAACGAAAAATTTCCAAAATATGCACTATCGCCTAAAAAGTGACATTATATGCATTTGCATATTCATTGTCAAAACAGTTGGAGAAAGTATAATAATGCTTACAAAATATGGTCACTTATCTGAACAAATAAACCGTTCCTGAAGAACCGTCCAACCTGCGTCCGCGTCTTGTAGCAGATTTTTAACTACTAAATTCAATTTGGAGTTTCTCGATGTACAATTAAATATAGTGCTATCATTTAGTGCCGAAAATATTTTTGTAGTATGTTTATAAAACTAAAAAAAACGGTCACTAAACAGAACATTCCAGTTGGGTTGTTTTTTCATGATTATAATTTTAATTAATTTGTAGTTAAATTATGTTAGATTTTTCAATAACAAGACATTCAATTGATACATTAAATATTTAGGAATCTAAAATATGTTTTTTAAGAAACTTACTTTAAGAAAAAAAATAGTTATTAAAGATTTTGTTACAACTTCTGGGAAGGGGAGAGGTGAATTTAATAGTTTTCGGTACTTAAAAACCCTTATAAATCTCATACTAAATAAAATTTTATACAAACGTGAATGTATTTTAATAAAAGAAAACTTGTTTTTGCTCCTACATTAAAATTACAAATGTTAGTATGTAATTTTTTACAAATAATCTGTAGCAAAGGTAAAAACCAGGGGTACACATTTTTTTGAAAATGCCCATAAGCTATATTGTATCCAATAATTATATTGTGCTATTACGTTTAGAATTAAATTGGTAACACAACTTTGTTCACGATTGAGATCAAAATGAATTAAAGCAGAGTAAGCATATTAAATAATATGATAGTTACAAATAAAATAGATATGTAACCGTGAGTATGATAAAACAAATTAATATTTTTTAACAGATTTTAAAACATTGTTTCGGATGTTTATAATACTACTAGATGACGCCCGCAACTCCGTTGCGCCAAAATTAGTTTATCGCGCGGGAACCGTACATTTTTTCCTGGATAAAAAGTATCCTATGTCCTTTCTTGGGACTCAAAGTATCTCCATACCAAATTTCAGCAAAATCGGTTCAGCGGTTTGGGCGTGAAGAGGTAACAGACAGACAGACAGACAGACAGACACACTTTCGCATTTACAATATTAGTATGGATGTTATCCGGTTGGATGTGGATTGTTATCTTTTAAAATAACAGTGTTGTTATTTTTTTAATGCTTTTCGCAAAGAAACTATTGCCTATTTTATGCTTACTAATTAATTACAAATTATACTTACTAATGCCTATTTTTAGCAAAAAAAAAACGAGAAACAAAGAGTTGAATGCTGTTTATCTGTCCACAGAGTATAGAGATGCTGGGACGCAGCGAGGGCGAGATCGGTGCGGACGTGCCGGACGCGCCCACCGCCGGCGCGCCAGACTCCGCCCACGTCGCCACGCTCAGGCGCCTCTGCGATAAGGTACACTAATACACCTCTCCTACCTTTACATACAATATACTTTTATTCCTTCGACTCGAAAACTTACCGTGCGTAACTTACTTACCGTTTTACTAGACCAAAGGTTACTTGTTCGGCTTGAAAGCTTACCGCGTTGTTGTTGGTCAATGCTAGACTCTTTTTTATTAAGTCGTCGATTTCGAGTCGAATTTCACATTGTTATTAAATTAACAGAGAATTAAAAGATTTCTATTATAGTCATAGAAATTTGTCGTTCACAAACTTCTTCGCAGTTTGGCTATATGTAATGTTTAAAGTTAAACAATATAATAATAATAATATCTATGGACACTTCACACCACGTCAGTCTGGCCCCGTGCTAAGTACCCAGCTGAAGGACTTGTGTTACGGGTAGGGTTGCCAACCATACTGTTTTAAACAGTATTATACTGTTTTTCATTAAATTATACTTTTTACTGTTGAAGAAAAATAAAGTATACAAAATACTGTTTTCAGCATCAAAATGTCAACACTTTATTATGGCGTATTAAACCAAGACACTCAGACTTTTTTTTGAATTGAGAGAAATTGCTAAATGTGACCATTTTAGCCCCGCAGTACTCCCAAAATATTAATAATGCGCATGGGAATCTTCGCTAATTGCCGTAATCACGAAAACACCCGAATCTATGAAACGTAAGAGCCCCAAACAATGCACTTGCATTTTGCACCTTGTTCAAGAAAATACAAGTAAATATATCATATAGCCGGTGGCTGTCCGCTGTCGCCGGTCCGTCAATAAGTGCTATAACTCATCGGGAAGCCATCGTGGCGTTACCATGGTAACCTCCAAGCAACGTCAGACGTCGCTGCAAAGCTCTGTTAAGTTTAAAACAGCGCTTGCAGTGACATCTTTCGACGCTCGGGAAATACGACCGTTGCCGAAAAATTACGAAAATTTCTATGCGCATTATCAATTTTGGAACACTGTAAATATATTTTGAATAAAAAATGTCCGCTACTAGGTGTCAGCTGTGAAGGCGGAGCGTGATGCGTTAGAAAGCGAGCTGAAGAGCGCCACGGTGGACCTGCGAGCCAAGTTCCTGGAGGCGCTGGCGGCGGACGGCGCGCTCGACGAGCCCGCCACGTCCGCCGCCGCGCTCGGTGCCGCCCTCGCGCCGCTCCAGCGCCGCGTCGCCGACACGCTGCAGCAGCAGGATCAGCTCGTCGCCGACCTGCAGGTCAGTGCCGTAATTAGGGCGGTACCACCGGCGCCCAGGCACAGGGCGTAGACTCTTGGGGGCGCAAGAATGTCCAGACCAGAGAGACCTATACATATCTAGGTAGCTCTCGGTACCTATAATATCTAAAAAAGACAAGGGCGCAGTTATAGAAGCTCGCACAGGGTGCAGAAAAGGCTATTTCTTATTATAATTAAGAAATGGCAAGTATGCACCAAATTAAAAAATTAGAGTGCCAAGTACACATCAAATGAAAAAAATTCAGTGTTTTTTTTAATTGCAGCGCAGTGAATTATTACAACTATAACAGGGCAGCTTAAAACAATATTAATAATTATGTTACTTTATTTACACTAAATAACTTATTCTAAAATGATTTTTGTCAGATACATAGGTAAGTAATGTCATTTGATAAGATGTCCGGGTAGAATAGGTTTCGTTAATCAATTTAGGATCGTCTGAGCACCTACTTATGGAAAGGCGTTTGGTTAAAAAAATAATGGTTATATCAGTATACAGTCTTCATTATGCGGGCAAATCTTTGTTTAGCAGAGTTGTTAACCTATTTATAAAATAAAATAAAAAAGATGATTTTTTTAGGGGTTTGGACGTGAAGTCAGACAAATACAGACAGACAAACTTTCGCATTTATAATATTAGTATAGATTTTACAAACAAAATAACATTTATCAGGAGGCGCACTCGGCGCTGATGGCGGCGCGCGGTGGTGCGAGCGGGCGCGACGAGATACTGGGCAAGCTGTGCGCCGCGCACGACGCCTACCAGGACCTCACCGGCAACCTCAAGGAGGGCGTCAAGTTCTACAACGACCTCACGCAGGTGACTGACTGACCGGATACAGTCTACAGATAAAGCGAAACTGTACAACTCACTGACTGACTAAGAGCCGGTCCACACGGGCGCTGCGTCATCGTAGCGTTATAACGAAGCAGTCTTAACGTCAACACCCCTTCCCGCTTCGTCTCGGGGGCTGCTGCTGCTGTCCGTCATGTGTGAGTTGCGACGACTCAGCGCGCCATGTGAACACCTTGGTTATTCGTATGTTCAACGTTACAACGCGCCGTGTGGAATGGCTTTATGGAGGCGACTAACCCTAAAGTGTCGATTTTATAATTCATTTTTATACTTGAAAATAAGCCCCGAATTGTTTCATTTTCTAAAATTAGATACTACATTATATTTCCGAGAAGTAAATCTGAGCAAAAATACGATATCTTAAAAATTTCTCGATAGAAAAAAATCACAAAGATGCATCTAATTTTCACGAATTTTTCATTTATTGCCATAACCGTGCATTGAACTAAGTTAATATTTTAACACATTGTATAAAATTCTATCATTGAGAGATCGACCTAGCGGATTTTTAAAATGTTGGATATTTATCGAGTTATTAAGAAAAAACTAATTTGGCGATGAATCCGCGTCGTTCTTTTTCAAATGGCATATGAAAGACGGGCATGAGTATGAAAAGATAAGGACGATGTTTGATTTTTGGGGTTAGTCGCCCTCTTAAGCCCCAATTTCACCGACTGTTAAAGTTAACGCTCTAAGTAAAGCGTTAACTTTCGTTACCTCTTTCGTTTTTCATATGAATGAAAGAGAAGACATGTCATTTTAACAAGCTGTTAACTCTAAAGTTGGTGAAATTGGGGCTTAAGGTGGAAATGAACCTGTTAATCTGACAATTACACAAAAAACATGGTGTTTATCTTAACAAAGTGCTACGGCTATTAAGTTGAGCCTTTTTGAGTTTAAATAAAGATTATTTATTTTTATTTTTTACATAAACCCTCAACCAAAATAGAGAGGTGCTATATTACGTGTGAGTGATTGTGTGTGTGTGTGTGTATGTGTTGTTTCTAGCCGTGGCATCCCAGCTCCAATACGAATACATTTAATGTTTTAATCTCAGGCGTAATAAACAAGAGTGTGACACGATATAATAATCATTCTTATCTCGATCACTGACAATTTAGTGGTTTCTATAATAATAATTAAACTGGCACTATAATATACTATGGAAATACATAATCCCAATGAAATTTTCCTCCGCAGCTGCTGGTAGCGTTCCAGAACAAGGTGTCGGACTTCTGCTTCGCGCGCAAGACGGAGAAGGAGGAGCTTATGAAGGATCTGACGCAGGAGGCGGCGCGCTCGCCCCCGCGCCCCGCCCCCGCCCCTCCACAACACCACGCTGACGCAGCCGCCGCCGCTGATGATATTGAGGTAGGCTAATTAATTTAATATTGGAACGAAACTCCTTATCGCGCGTTGCGGAAGAGAGCTAGACGGAAAAAATGTAGACCAAAAGTTTTATCGACACTTTTTGCTATAGTTGTAACCCGTGCGGCGTGCGCGTGTTTCTCTGTTTGTCGCGCTCTCTCTCTCTTTACGTGTTCTAATCACAATTCATCTTTGAGGTAACTGCATATAACTGCATATTTAAATGGATATTTAATTTTTTATAACACACTAGTTGATGCCTGCAACTCATTTGCGCAGAAAGTCCTTTATTCGCGGGAACAATACATTTTTTTGGGACTGAAAGTAATTAAGTAAATCACAGAAATTGGTTCAGCAGTTTAAGCTTGCCGCTTGAGGAGGGAACACAGACAGAAATACACACTTTCGCATTTATAAAATAAGTATGGATTTCCGTATTATTATCATAATTTATGTTTAACACTAGAAAGACCGGAATTCTGAACTACCTAGAAAGACCAAAAACGGTCAAATGACCCATCGTATGTTTTTTACAGTTTTTTGTCTGTCTTACTATTTAGCTTTTGTATGTTATTGATCATGTAATTATTTATAAATGTAAAATAATTAAATTATAGAACAAATATTCAAGAAAATTATTTAAAAAGCATTTTATAGACCTGCTACTGATATAATGACATTATAACGACTCCACAAGATTTATTGGCTTTGTTTCTGTATTTGAGCATAAAACACTGTTTTTTCAGATTTTATATTTTCTCATTTTAGTAATATAGTCGTAAAGTTACTCTTATGTACAGTAATTCACGTCTAGAATCCATGAACATCTCGATGAAAATACGCTATTGGAGGACAAAACTATTATTTTTTCGTGTCGTATTTTTGGTCACAATATAAAAATCTTTTATCACTAAAGCTAAAAAAGTACAACAAATATGCTTTAGAAATGAAATATACTTGAAATTAGCATAAATATAACAATTTTTATCATATTTTCATAGAACTACAATTCGCAACCTTTAGTTTGTTATTTGCTTCGTTTTTGTAGGTAAAACAAAAAATGAAATTAACTCAGCATAAATATTTTACTGAAATTTGAACTTCTAATAAACCCTGGCTGTGTTAGGTCAACTCAGGCAACAATGCTATGAAAATTGACACAGATTTTTGTAGTAACGTTGATAATTTTCAAAAAACAGGGTTTCATTAGGGAAAAAACTTGAAATACGTTACAATATCAAAACAGGCTAGGCAAAAGGTTTTATTTGTGCACATACTATATTTGTCAATATATTACCATTATTTTTACATATAAAAATGTGAAATTTTAGACTATTTATGTAAATAAAAGTGTTTATCCCACTTTTGTCCTATGAGTCATTGACAAGCCTATTTTAGTCGAGTTTTTTATAAATTTTAAATCAAATTTCAAATACAATACACTAACAAAACATAATAATAATAAAAGAATTGAAAGAAAAATAAAACTTGCAAGAAAAACCCACTTTTTTAGAAATTTTATTCCAGCGGTCAATTGACCGCTGCGGTCTTTCTAGGTAGGTTGTTATTTAAAACTTATAATTATTGAGCAATCATTAAAAACACGTTATCACAATTTAAACAATAGAAAATTATTAAATGTCACGAGAGAAAAACGAATTTCACGCAACGGTAACAAAAATATCGCAAATTAAAAACGAAAATGCGGTCATTTGACCGCTCCGGTCTTTCTAGTGTTAAGGAATACGCATAATATTTAAATTGATATTACATTTTTTTTTGTAATACATAAAAGGTTTAATCTTCTGGCATACCAACGTTTCGCCATAGCCATGCTTAATATTTTTCTAGCTGTTTGACCGAGCTTTGCTCGGTATCCGATGAAAATTACATTTTCTAGAAATGATTCCTAGCTAGATCGATTTATCGCCCCCGAAACCCCCTATAAATATATATATATATATATATATATATATATATATATATATATATATATATATATATATATATATATATATATATACAAGGATTGCTCCTTTAAAGATATTATAATTATTGTAAAATGTGTTTGACATGACGTGTTTACTATTTCAGCCTCCTGTAGCGGCGAAGCGTGCGCCGCCCCGCCCCCCGCCGCCCGCCGCCGCGCAGCCCTCCGCGTTGCCCTACCCTACGCAACCAGGTGGTAATATCTTACCTCATTTTAGACATAAAATTAAACAGCACACACACAAACTAAGCCGGCCCCTAGACGATCAATTGCATTGTGCAATATCACGCTTCAATTTTGTTGAAATGTTTATTTGACAATAATTAGATTGAAGGCGCGCGATGTTCAATATCAACCCTAGACGGTCAATAATATTACGCAATACGTGATATTGCCCAATATAATTGCTCGTCCAGGGGCTCGCATACACTGTGTTTATGTCGTCACATGTCACCATTTTAGACACACGTCATTTTAGACAATGTTACGGTTATGATTACGCGCATAAGTTTCATTCGTTTTTTGATAAGCACGAACTGCATGATAGCAAAACTGCAAAAACTTTGAAATTGTGCAAAGTTAAATACTTACAAATACTACGGAAACTTCAGTGAGCAATTCTACATGTGTGTTTTTACATATTGAATATTGAAAACATAACAATTATCAATTATGCTATCGAGGGTTTTAGGTATACAAGGTCATGATGCCAAAACAAAGTTCATATTTAGATCTGCCTATGTATATTATTTTGTATATTCAATATTAACAAATAAATGTATCAGGCACCGGTATGCCGCTGCCGTACGGGGCTGCACCGGCGCCGTATCCGGTGTACGCGCCGATGCCCGCCCTCTACAACCCGTACGCAACGCTGCCGTATCCGCACCACGTGCGCGCGCAGCCGCCGCCGCAGCCCTACCAGCCGTACCAGTACCCGCCCCCGCAGCAGCCCTACGCGCCCCCGCCACCCGGATACAACCCCTACCAGCAGCAATAAACACTTACACACGCACACACATACACATACAAAACACACGTGTAGTCGCGTTGACACAAATGCGCACACACACGAGATTACGAATGTAACATCAATTAAAATTAAGTTGAACACGCATACTCGCGTTTTCATTACTCGCGCTCAATCAAGATTACAAATTAGTATGACTCCAATAAAAAATTAAGCAACCAAAAACTTTAAATTATAGATTTTTCATATACATATATTAATATACTTAAATTGTTTGGTTGTTACGAAGCAATGGAGCAGGATTAGCAGAATCTCCACAAAAAAAAATAAAGTTCTATGTGCAGTGTGCTGCGCTTAACTTTAAAATCATACACACAAAAAGTTTCTGCAACATTCAACAAAAATACTGTGTTCAATGTTGCACTAACTATGGTGCTGCTTTTGATCATACTTTTATACTTTGCCTAGCAAATAAAATATATGAATACCAAATGAACCTATATAGTTTAGCTCAGGACATGAAACAGGTAGGTTTTGAAGATTGCTGGTACTTTTTTACACTTTCATAATGCTTTTATGAATTGCTCATGCGATTAGCTGAAAGAGCAATACTTTATATTATAATAAATGTAATCAATATTATTATTAGTTGTATTAATATAATGAATTTACTTTCAATCATTAAATATAAGTACGTAATCATTATAAATTATGTAAAGATTGACGAAGGCCTTGCGCTCACTGATAAAAATATAATAATTGCAAATGTTTGTTTCTGAACAAGTGGTTATAGCTTAATACGTCTTATCATCTATTAATAACTCAAATACATAATAAAAGCTCATATGTATAAAAATATGTAAAAAAATATTGTATTTAGATTTTAGAACGATAATGTATAACCATAATAAAAAGCATTGAAACACGTTAGACGACCTCTGTGGCTCAGTGGTGAGCGCGTCGGTAGCTCAAGCCGGAGGTTGCGGGTTCCCCGCCGACGGAACAAAGAATTTTCAAAGTTCCCGGGTCTGGATGTGTATTAAATATGTGTATGATATAATAAAAATCTTAAATATATGTATAGTATAAAAGTATTAAATATATTTCCGTTGTCTGGTACCTGTAACACAAGTCCTTTAGGTACTTAGCACTGGGCCAGACTGACGTGGTGTGAAGCGTCCATAGATAGATACGTTACCAGTGCGTGCATGGCCAAAACATTGGGGTGCAAAACGTTGTGTTTAAAAAGATTGATATTGAAATGGCAAAAAGTTATAAGAATTAAATTTATAAATCATTTATATTTGTAGTAATAAAATATTTAAGACAAGTGTCAGATGCTAGAAAAGTTAATAAGTAAACCATTTCAAATATTATGTTATGAGAAGCCATTTAAGTAGCTGAAAACGAGTTACATATAAATAATTGGGTCTGTTGGTACAAGAATAAAACTAAGGGTCAATTTATAATAGAGCAGAGTCGAAGCGCAGCGAAGCGTCAAATTCGCAACAAGTCGAACGAATGCGCGCGGATTCGCCAGAGTGCCTACAGTGATGACGCGTAAAATCGCTTGTGGGCGCATGGGTGCGCGCGCACCAATTAGCGTCGGTCGAGCGGATTCGCGGGAGTGCGCGCGAACGCGCGCGCCTATTTAAACTCTCAGAAGTAATATGTGCGTTATTAATGCTTTGGATTTAAGGTTGAATTTTTATGTTCAGTTTTGATAATTGGCTTCGATGCGCTTCGACTCTGCGCTAGTATAAATTGACTCTATTTTATGAAAATTACTTTTTTCTTTTTTTTTCTAAAATAAACTTAACTTTTTTATTTTTTTGGTAAGTATAAAAAAATCTTTGTCATCATGTAGAAATATTAATTTAAAATTACGTTCATTTCAATCGCTTGTTTAGGCCTCAAAGGACGTAGAGAACTTAATCTGCTGCTCGAAAGAAAAATAAAACAATAGCAATTTCTTGTATAATTTATGGTTTAAAGTACTTTAAAGTATTTTAAATCATTATGGTCTAATGCAGGTGCCGTCACACAAGGTGCATTTACAATAGCAAACAATGAATTAATGTCTTAAATTAAACTAGTGATGGAATTATTTTATTGTTAATTATAATATTATGGTTAATTAATTTTAATGTAATATGTATGTAGTTAATAAATATTATGTTTTTTAAATGTATATTTTATTTCAACCTTGTCTAAACTCGAGATCTTAATTATGATCAGCTGCCTTGTTTTAAAAACCTAATAAGAGCTTTAACCCGTCGATTGTGGGAACACGAGACGCAATAGATATTCTATTGTGTCTCGTTCACCGGTGAGTGTATGGGGCTTGATGAATTAAAGGAACCATTGAAAAGTATAGTTAGGTAAAAAAATCTACTTGTAGGGCCACCACACTATCCACATAATATTGTTACGGTACATGGTATACGGACACGTGGTGCGCAAGTACATACTCGAACCTTCTAAAAAGGTCCAATATTTGTTTACGTGTTTACCCTTTATTTGTTAGCGTGTTTGAATTTAGACCTTATGACTGAGTCCATAAGGTCTAAATTAAATTCAACTTACTGCACTTATCGCAAGGACGGCAGTTTTATTGTGGCACATGCCCGAGCCTCCTAGAAATTTCCCACGGTTGTTTACTTGTTTACGTGAATCGGGAAATTTCTGGAATTCGTCTCGCCATATAAAAAGAGCCGCAGGCAGGCCCGGCAAGTCAGTCAAATCCTCGAACCCTAGCACGTAACAACTGGTGTCAGAAATGCGATTTGGAGATGCCATTGACTCCGAGAGAGGACTTCAAGGGGAGTGTCAGGACAAGGGCGCAGCGAGCTGCTGCCATTGACTCCGAGAGAGGAGTTGCGGAGGCCACACCCACTGGGGACCAAGCTCCGCCCACTGAGGGACAGGCTCCGCCCACTGGCCACGCCTACCAGGATCCGCCCACTTTGGATGAAGCCACGCCCACTAGCTCCGCCCACCGGGACACGCCCACTGGCCACGCCCCTCTGGCTCAGCCCACTTTGGGCATGGCCACGCCCACTGGCTCCGCCCACCAGGCCACACCCACTCAGGCCACGCCCACTGGCCCCGCCCACCAGGCCCCACCCGTAGCTCCTACAGCCCCCCAAGTGGCCCTTCATTTAGAAAGTTTAATTGAATTAATGGAGCTGCAAAGGGCTGAAATCAGAGCGATTCGAGAGGCACAAGACCGCAAGCTTGGCGCTTTGCAGGAGTCTCAAAAAGCTGAAAGTCAGGCGTTGAAAGATTCTCAAAAGGCAATGATGGAGGCACAAGACCGCAAGCTTGGCGCTTTGATGGAGTCACAAGAATGCAAGCTCGGCGCTTTGCAAGAATTTCAGAAGGCTGAAATCAGAGCGATTCGAGAATCACAAGAGCAGCAAAAAGACCTCCAAGAAAAAGCACTTGGAGCTATAAAGGATGTTAGTGACACGGTGACTAAGCTTCGTAAAGATGTCGACGTAATGGACGAACGCGTTACCGGGTTAGGAGTGGATGTGAAAAATGTAAAAACCGGCCTCACTGAACTTCAGAAGAAAGTAGTGCACCTGGAAACCACAGGAGTCGCGGCGTCTAGTGGAGCTTCCGTAGTGGTACAAGGACCAAGAGTTAAAGTGCCACCATACGACGGTACTACTTCTTGGAACGCTTATCGTCAGCAATTCCAGACGGTTGCTTCTGCCAACGGATGGACTGACGAACAATGCCTGACCGCTCTCACTGTCGCGCTCAGAGGGCAAGCCTTGTCAGTCCTGGAAGCACATACAGGAAATGGGTTCAAAGACCTGATGGAGGCCCTTGAATCCAGATACGGGGAGCGACACCTGGAGCACGTGTTCCGTGCTCAACTTCGTGACAGATTCCAACGCTCAGGAGAGGGACTGCAACAATGGGCGTTGGAAATTGAAAAACTGGTCAAGAAGGCACACCCAGGAGCCGATTCCAAGATGGTTGACTCGAATATTGTTCAAGCCTTTGTCGACGGAATCAGGGACCTGCAAGTCAGAGCTGCGGTGAGGCTACGTCACCACACCTCGCTTAAGGAAGCATTGGCGCATGCTTTGGAGGTCGAGGCTGTTCGGCGTGACATACGGCAGACCTATAAGATCCGTGAGGTCTCTGAGGAAGTCAAGGAGGTTAAGGCTCCTATAAAGAAAAGTTTTGGAGCCATGTGCTACAAGTGCGGCGAGAGGGGCCATCTTCAGCTCAACTGCCCGCAGAAGGAGACCCAGATGGCAAGAATGAAAAGACTCGAGGAACGCATTGAACAAATAGAGGAGCTGAAGAAGCAAGGGGCTTCGTCCCCTACCCGGGAGCAGCGAAACGAATAAAAGCCAGGACTAAGGGGCGAGTACTGGCTGATGCGGAGGAAGCCCCAATAACGGTTGTCTCCCAAGCAAGCAGCGGGAATAGTCTGGTAATTCAGGGAACTATTAACGGGACGGATTGCAAAATGACTCTAGATACAGGAGCCTCTAGAACGATAGTGAACCCAAATTTGATAAAAGCCGCAAGGAGGCACAAGAGGAGAATTAACTGTCGGCTTCTTACTGCCTCCGGTCAGCCAATACCCGTCCTGGGACAAATGTCAGTTACGATTAATGTAGGGGGGTCCTCATACCCTCATGACGTTATCGTGGCTGAGATTATGGATGATTGCATCTTGGGTTTGGATTTCATGAAGAAGCACAACTGCAGAATTAATGTCACCGACGGAGTGTTCAAGTGTGGCGAAGAAGAAATTTTCATCCTTGGAGGCGCTTGCGGGAAAGTTGAATGTGTAAAGAAAGTCATAATACCTGGACGAGCGGAAGCTAGAGTGCTGGTGAAACTACCGCCAGCTGGAAAGAAGAAGTTAAATAGATGCGTGTTGATCGAAGACTTACCTACCAAGACATCAGCGCAAAAACTGATGACGGCGAGAACCCTTGTTAGTGGTAGCAGTAACGCTGTGGTCAGGGTTTTGAATCTTGGTGATCGCGAGATCTGCTTGAACAAAGGTGACGTCATTGGAAAGTGCGAGGAAGTTGTCTGGATGAGAAAGTGTAGTTCGATCACAGGCTCAGACTCAGCAAACATCAGCAACTATGGAATAGTGACTGAGCTACTCGATGACTGCAAGAGTAATCTGACTTATTCGCAGAGCATGAAAGCTAAGAAGTTTTTACAACGCCACGTGAATATCTTCTCCAGTCAGGAAGGCGACCTTGGAAGAACGTCGATGGTTCAGCACAGGATAGATACCGGAAGCGAGAACCCAATTCGTCAACGAGCAAGACATCTACCCATTGCAAAGGAAAAAGAAGTTGAAGGCCTTTTGGAGGACATGAGAAGGAATAAGATAATTGAACCGTCTGCAAGTCCGTGGTGCTCACCGGTTGTATTAGTGAAGAAGAAAGATGACAGCACAAGATTTTGTGTGGACTACAGACGTCTCAATGATGTCACTAAGAAGGACAGCTATCCATTACCTCGAATCGACGACACTCTGGATACATTGAGTGGCATGAAATGGTTCTCGACCCTGGACCTGAAATCTGGATACTGGCAGGTGGAAATTCATCCAAAAGACAAGGAGAAGACAGCGTTCTCCACCGGTAAAGGTCTATGGCAGTTTAACGTCATGCCCTTTGGATTGTGCAACGCACCTGCCACATTTGAGCGACTCATGGAGTGTGTACTGGCAGGCTTAGTTGGAGAGGCTTGCTTAGTCTATTTGGACGACGTCATCATTGTTGGCCGCGACTTCGAAGACCATTTGCGAAACTTAGAACGAGTTTTCGCCAAAATAGAGGGGGCCAAGTTAAAGTTGAATCCGAAAAAGTGTCGTTTATTCAGGAGTAAGGTGAACTATCTCGGCCATGTTATCTCCAGTGATGGAATTCAGACGGACCCGGAGAAACTAGAAGCAGTCCAAAATTGGCCAACCCCTAAGAATAAAACCGAAGTGCGGGCATTTCTTGGCCTATGCTCCTACTACAGGCGTTTTGTTAAGGGATTCTCAGAGATAGCTAAGCCATTACATCGGCTGACAGAAGATAAACGACAGTTTATTTGGGACGAGACTTCCGAAGATTCTTTTCAAAAACTAAAGAAACATCTGTGTGAAACACCAATCCTGGGGTATCCACAACCTGAAGGTCAGTTTATAGTCGACACGGACGCAAGCAACACGGCCATTGGAGGGGTGTTATCTCAAAAACAGGGTGAAAGAGAAGTTGTAATTGCATATTTCAGCAAATCTTTATCTAAGCCAGAGAGAAACTACTGTGTGACAAGAAGAGAACTCTTGGCTGTCGTAAAGACGCTACAACATTTCAGCAAGTATCTCATCGGCAGACAGTTTTTACTGCGAACTGATCACGCAGCCTTGAAGTGGCTACTACAATTCAAGAACCCAGAAGGCCAAGTAGCTCGATGGATTGAACAACTCCAGGAGTATGACTTCAAGACGGAACACCGCAGCGGAAAGGCACATGGGAATGCCGACGCACTTTCGCGAAGGCCGTGTTCGGAAGAATTGTGTTAAGCAGGAATCTAATGAAGTAACATTAAAGTTAACGAAAACAAGTCCTTTGGGCCCATGGGAGAATGATGCTATGAGGGAGGCTCAAGAAACAGATGACGACCTTCAGCACATCATCACATGGAAGAAACGGGGTGATGAAAAACCAATCTGGAGTGAGGTTGCACCCACTGGCGCTATCACTAAGGCGTACTGGGCGCAATGGGACAGCCTGATACTTCAAAACGGAATACTCTACCGGAAATGGGAGAAGACCAACGGCAGAGAGTTCCATCTTCAGATAGTTGTCCCAAGAACGAGAGTACCGGATGTTCTCCGTGAAATGCATGATGGCGTATCAGGAGGTCATCTAGGAGTAAAGAGGACGTTAACAAAAGTGCGAGAACGATTCTACTGGTTGCATTGTCGAGACGATGTACAGGATTGGTGCCGCAAATGCACTACTTGCGCTGCAGTGAAGGGACCACAGACAAGGAGCCGTGGGAGCCTGCGCTTGTATAACGTTGGCGCACCGTGGGAACGAATCGCAGTTGACGTAGCTGGGCCATTTCCTGTAACGGAATCAGGAAACAAGTATTTTATGGTTGTCATGGATTACTTCACCAAATGGCCCGAAGTGTTCGCCATACCAAACCAGGAAGCTACAACAGTTGCTTCTAAGCTAGTCGAAGAAGTAATATCTCGCTTTGGTGTGCCTCTAGAAATCCATTCAGATCAGGGCAGGAATTTCGAATCGCAGGTCTTCCAGGAAGTGTGCAGAATTTTGGGAATGTATAAAACGAGGACCACCGCGTACCATCCACAGTCTGATGGAATGGTTGAGAGATTTAACTAGACCCTTGAGAGGCATTTGGCGAAATTGGTAGATGACAAACAAAAGGACTGGGACAAGTATATACCACTCTTCCTTCTGTCGTACCGTACCGCCGAGCATGAGAGCATAAAAGCTACCCCGGCGTATGTCAATTACGGTAGAGAACTACGAGTACCAGTAGACCTTTTGACAGGAGGATCACCGGAAGAACCAAAGACCGTACCAGATTATGTCTGCGATTTAAGGGAAAAGATGCGTTATATACACGCCATGGTTCGGGAAAATGGGTTACAGTCAAGTGAGAACATGAAGACCAGATACGACCGGAAATCGAATACAAGCGGCTTCGAAGAAGGGTCACTGGTGTGGCTGCATAACCCAACTCGCCGAAAAGGCAAATCTCCAAAGTTGCAGACCAAGTGGGACGGCCAATACAAAGTGGTTACCCGATTGAATGATGTGACTTACAGGATTCAAAAGCAACCAAGAGGGACATTCAAAGTGGTACACATAGACCGTCTGGCGCGTTACCATGGCAGTAACAATGATGCTCGGGACGAGCATCTCTAAGAGGGGAGTAGTGTTACGGTACATGGTATACGGACACGTGGTGCGCAAGTACATACTCGAACCTTCTAAATAGGTCCAATATTTGTTTACGTGTTTACCCTTTATTTGTTAGCGTGTTTGAATTTAGACCTTATGACTGAGTCCATAAGGTCTAAATTAAATTCAACTTACTGCACTTATCGCAAGGACGGCAGTTTTATTGTGGCACATGCCCGAGCCTCCTAGAAATTTCCCACGGTTGTTTACTTGTTTACGTGAATCGGGAAATTTCTGGAATTCGTCTCGCCATATAAAAAGAGCCGCAGGCAGGCCCGGCAAGTCAGTTCAATCTGAGCGATCTTCGAGGCGACATCAAGTGATCAATAGTGAGTGAACCAGTGAAACCTGCGACTTGGCTACGACCTAGGACAGTGATAGTGCTTAGTGATTGGACCTAGTGATTTGTGTTTGGACTTAGTGCTAAGTGTTGTAACCTAGTGTTTAGTGCAGTGTTAATAAAGTCTTCAAGAGAGTCACCAGGTCTTTCTCTCCAAATCCTCGAACCCTAGCACGTAACAATATGGTAAGACTTATTGACTGCAATACCATCTTTCTCTGTTTTAAAAGTTGTTGAAATCAAGCATTCTAGTTTCTTGTTAGTTTGAAATAGTTATCACTTACTTGCTAGGTTACTTTTTAGGGTTCCGTAGCCAAATGGCAAAAAACGGTACCCTTACAGATTCGTCATGTCTGTCTGCCTATCTATCTGTCCGTCCATATGTCACAGTGGTAAGTAGATAATATAGTCTGTGAACCGCTTTAAGATTTTGATACGAAAATGAAAAAAATATTAAAAATTTTAGGGGTCCCCATAGATACAACTGAAACAAAAAAAAAACATCTAACCTATGCGTGTGGGATATCTATAGATAGGTCTTCAAAAATCATATTGCGGTTTCTAATATATTTTTTTTCTAACCTGAATAGTTTTACGAGAGAGACTCTTCCAAAGTGGGATGGCCCCCCCCCCCCCTCTAACTTCTAAAAAAAAATATATGATGTACATTGCTACAAAAACTACCAACGAAAATGAAACGAAAACGAAAAACGAGATCTAGCCAGTAGTTTTTTTATACGTCAAAAATGGTAAATCTTTATTTAACTTCCATTAAATCAACTGAAATATGAAAATAAATCAAAAACCTCTTAATTTCATAAAAAATATACCTTATTGCTGCTGCGGCAACCCTTCATGGGCGAGTCCAACTCGCACTCGGCCGGTTTTTGAATACACCAACCTTAATAATATAGGTAAATAAAACAAAGATAAAGTTATCACATATCTATTAATTAAATAAAATCATCTAGGATCGTAATACATTGCTGATGACACACGTTAAGCAATACATTTAGAACTTAGGTGCTGGGGACTCTTCCTTCGAGTAATCTCTGATTGGAGAGTAGAACTGCAACAAAAAAACATGTTGAACAAAAAGCTGGAGAAGAGTTTCAAAGAATATTCAATTCTTTTGGATTGACCACACCTACTGCTGGATTCATTGGTACAGGTTTAACCGATTCAGTGCGGATGACACGGGAGCCGTGTCATACGCGTTTTTAACGTGTGGCGTATGACACGGGAGCCGTGTCATTTGAAAAACGATTGTATCTCCCTCAAATTACACTTTAGAAGGTTCTACTCTGAACAAAATCATCTTAATTTTCCACGTAGAACAAGACTATAGAATTCGCCTCTGAATATTCTGTTCATACATTTTGTTGTGGACCCCGCATACTATCAGAATTCTGACGTGTCAAAATGTATGAGCGGCCGGGCTTTTTAGTAGTAAACTTTTAAGAAAATAAAGAAGTAATATTGGGAGTCCTCATGGTTCCCATCATCAGATCACCACTTTTGTGAACATGGTACCAACTCGGAATCGAATCAATCGGAACAAATACCATATACAACAAAAGAAAATTTTTGAAAATCCGTTCACAGACGGCGGAGTAATCGTTGAACACACATAAAAAAAATATCCACAGCCAAACGTATAACCTCCTCTTTTTTGGAAGTCGGATAAAAAATATCAACTATAAACTTCTTTAAATTTATCTACGAACATATAATTTACTTTGGAAACCCAGATCTATTTAATATAGGTAGGTACTCATTATTCTAACTTCGAAACCTACAAAAGGTTTGCAACATCTGAATAAAAAAATCGCTTACCTGCCATTTTCAGGTTTACACTTAGTAAAACTACTCGAAATAAACTTAAAACAACGTAGCCTTCCGTCAACAACAATAGTTTGGGTTCAATTAAATAAATTAAGTTAATACAAGCGTAAAAACCACAAAAAACCATAAAGCTTTTTGAACGTGGCAGATGACACGGTAGCCGTGTCATCTACTTCTATGGCGTATGACACGGCTCACGTGTCACGGAAAAATTGTATGCCGCCACGACTGAAAGTCTTCAAAAAGGTGCGCCGCATTGAATCGGTTAACAATGAGTACTTTTTACCTGCTAACATCCTCATTTACCATTTAAGCAAATATACTGATAGCTTTGAGATGGATTTTATAGAGAAAAAATATTGTACACACTTTGTATTGCTTGTTCCTGTATTCCTGCCACGGTTCAGGGTTAGATTTCCTGTTCCAGCTTACATCAGGGGAGCGGGTGGCGAGTCTGAGGAGGTAGAACCCGGAGGCGCAGCAGCCCAGACCCACACACACAAACAGTGGAATTAACTAAAAATTAAAGTATATAATATTAAAGAAAGCAAAAAAAAATATTACCATTTATTACATTAAATATGTCACACAGTACATTATATTCATGTATTTTACATTATATCTTGAAAGTAACATTTTGTAGTTTGGCAGTGAACTGAATGAATCAAACAATAATAATATCTATGGACATTGGATGCTTCACACCACATCAGTCTGGCCCTATGCTAAGTACCTGAAGGACTTGTGTTACGGGTACCAGACAACGGAAATATATTTAATAATTTTATACTATACATATTACATATATTTAATACCTTGATCGTGGGAAACCCAGACACAATAGATATTCAATTGTTATACGGCCGCTTGAGGCTTGCTGGGTTAACAATCCATAAAATAATAATAGGATCCAGATTTTGAATTTTTTGCATTTACTGAATTTAAGAATTGTTTAACTTTTTACTGGAAATGACCGAATAATCTAAATGTATAGAAAACACCTAAATTTGTGTTTATGGGTGGAAACACCCTTAACATGGTCAAAAAGCTAGTTTTTTAAACTTTGCGTGCTCTTTTTTGACCTTTTCATTAGCCATTATCATTATGATAAATTTATTTTCCAACTCCTCTTTAAAGAGAATTAACTGAGATCAACATAATTATTTTATGGTCAAACCTAGTTTTTTTCTTTACGCTTATCACTTTTTTTATTATCTTCAATTATTGATGCATACACATAAATATTAAATCTATATATTAATATGTGAGCCAAAAACTTTGTATCCCTTTTGACGAAAAATGGGGAAACGTAGGTGAATGAAATTTTGCACAGTTATAGTTTATATGGTGAAGGAGTGCATCGAGCTAATATTATTTTGAAATTATGCTTTTATCATACATTTTTTTAACAAATAAAACATTACACACACTACAACACACACACTAGGAAAAATGACAGATTTTTGAGTGACAAGCCTATACATACGAATTATACTCTTTTATTTATGGTTGAAGTCTGTTGACAACATTGACATAAGAAGACAACAAGGTGACAAATTGAAAATGGATTATCGTTTTTTTTATTGAAGCGCATCTAGACACTGCTTACACGGCCAGTCTGAGATCAGCTGAGTCCCAGAGACAAGCGTTAAAAAAAATAATTACAAAATATAGAGTAGTAGTCCTAATGCCGTTGAAACTAAGGTCGAATATCGACCATTGGGCGATCTCTAGTAATAATAATAAGACCAAAATGTTTGATGAGTAACCAACTGAATGTCCATAGGGACAGGCATACTTTTTTCAGTTTATGTTTTGAGAAAATTAGTCTTACTAAAGGCATACATTTAAGGCCTGTTTAAAATGAAGTAAAATAAACCAAATATTAGGGACATTAATGTTTAAAAATAAATGATTGGTATAAAATCGAGTAAGCAAAATTGATATAGGTTACTGATTAGTTATGTAATTGTTTTGTTGTCAATATTCTTTGTAATACTTACAGCCTTATGCTTCTTCAAGCTTTGAATGCTTAGCCCCTGCATATTTTGTTTAGTTCTACACTTTTTAAGGAAAAATCTGCTTTTAACTTTGGTAATTCCAAATAATTCCAGCGATCGAACCACAAATGCGCAAGAAATTATTTCTTGTCTGTCATGTCACCTGTCAGCAGTGTCCGCTGTCAAAAGCATGTCAAAAGTCAAAAGTAATGTTGCCATTAAATATGTAATTCAAGAACTTGTTGGCACTTGGCCTGTACTAAACTACTAACTACTAGAGTCTGGCCAACGAAAGCTGAACCAAGCATTTATTTTGATTGGCAACACTATTCTGCCAGTCGATGGTTTGCGGTTGCACGATTTCATGATCTTGATACTTGGTCATAATTATTATTTTATACTCTTGTGATCTTTTAATTTTTCATACTAGACATGTTATTTATTTTAATAAATGGTATTTTTATTGAAAATCTTCACGAAGATTCGGATGAGAAACAGGAAAGTTTCCATCATACCATTGTGTTACCTAATTACCCATCGAATATTCTACTCTCTCGTTAATACCGATTAGACAAAAACACAAATAAAACACAATTGTTTTACGTGCACTTTTTCCACTATATTCATTTATTATTATTACAAATTTTAGCTAAAAACACGACCGGTTTCGAAACAATTCTACTAGGCTTAGTTAGCAATATATTTTCTAAGTCAGTATAGGCTATATATTTTTATGTTAGACTTTTCTTTTATAGGTGTATAATTTTTTGCACATTGGAGTAATATAATATCTAGCATCAGCAGAAAATGATCTAAATCTTTTTTTCCTACTACATTATGTGATACCATATAAATAATTTTTAAATTTGCCGCGGTTCGCTTGGTTCAGCTTTCGTTGGCCAGACTCTAGATAGAATCTAGATAGGAAAAAAAAACTAATGTCATCTCCAGCTTTTTTTTTTACTGTCAAGAGTGTCAAATAATCTGCTCGAACTTCGAAGCACAATTTCTGATTTGTGTGACAGAAATTTTACAAAATAAAATTACAAGTTGTAGACTGTAGTGTATAGTTATTATTGCTTTTAATGGTTTGGTGCTACGTTACTGGAATTAAGCTTAGAAAATAAGAATATTTAGTTTTAGTGACAATGAGCTTTCTTTTGTAAGTACTACTAGCGGAATACGGATTCGTTTCTATAAATAACTAAAAATCTTCCACTTACTTTCCTAGCTTGTTTATGTCTGCGGAAATAGGGAAAAACTCTCCATCTACCCCATGTGAACTTTATAAGATTTAGAAGGGAAGATACTCACTAAAAGCTGGGGTAAACTATAAATTCATTTATTTTTCAGTGGCAGTCGGTCTAACAAAACTTTTAAGCCTAAGAAAAATATACCCGAAGGAACCCACCAGTATGACTTGATGCGACACGCTGCGGCCACATTAGGGTCAGGAAATCTCAGGCTAGCAGTTATGCTCCCAGAAGGTGAAGATTTAAATGAATGGGTAGCAGTCAACAGTGAGTGTCAAATTTTATGGTCCAATAACTTTTGGTAGAAGATGAAATAATTATAAGTAAAATATTGATTATTATTAATATTAGCTACAACTAATTTGTACAAATGCTCATATATTTAAATTCTGAGCCCTATTGTTTTTTACTGTAGACAATGGTTAGTCAATCAGAATATGAGTCACTATTGGTACAACAGGAAATAATAGCACTGCCATCTGGGGCATGCCACAATATGAATAATACTGCATGCCTCATTTAAATATTTTTAATAATTTCAGCTGTTGATTTTTTTAATCAAATAAATATGCTGTATGGGACAATAACAGAGTTCTGCACGGAGGAGTCTTGTGCTGTGATGTCGGCGGGTCCCAAGTATGAGTACCACTGGGCAGACGGGCACACTGTGAAGAAGCCTATAAAATGTTCAGCGCCCAAATATATTGACTACCTGATGACATGGGCGCAGGACCAACTTGATGATGAGACTCTTTTTCCATCTAAAATAGGTAATGGTTTATTTATTATAAAATATTTTTGTGTACCAGAATTTTGTATACCTACTGATGACACAGAAGTCTCCCCTATAAGTTGATTTTGTCCAGAATCCAAAGATGGCATCCTTTTAAAATTGTTTCATCTTCTTCACTGCTCCATCCTTCGTACATTACTGTCAGGACTTTTTGTGAAATCTTGTTATCTCATTAGATTTCTTAAGCAAATATTTTACATATTTTTACATATTTCCTACGATAAGAAATTTCTGACATTGCTATTGAAAAAAAAATTGTAAATATAAAATTATCCTTGTTTTATATCAAGAATGTAATGTTTCCAGGAGTTCCGTTCCCGAAGAACTTCCTGCCAATGGCAAAGACAATACTGAAGAGGCTGTTCCGTGTGTACGCTCACATCTACCACCAGCACTTCCCAGAGGTGGTGCAGCTGGGGGAGGAGGCGCATCTCAACACCTCCTTCAAACACTTCATATTCTTCGTACAAGTGAGTCATTTCAAGAAAATATTTTCTTTGGATCAATACTGTATCTATACTTAATATTATAAAGTGGAAGAGTTTGTTTGTTTGTTTGAACGCGCAAATCTCAGGAACTACCGTCCGATCCGATTTGAAAAATTCTTTCAGTGTTAGATAGTCCATTTATAGAGGAAGGCTATATTTTGTCACGCTTAGACTAATATGAGCCAAGAAATCGATGAAAACGTGGAAAAAACGGGGGAAAGTATTTGAAAGGGCTTATCTTACGAACTACTGGAGCAATTTTTCTGTTATTTGGCACAGATAAGAAGTAGTCAGACCATGTGAAGGTTCATAGGCTATTTTTTGTGGAGTAATTTGTCTGTGAAACATCTAATTTATTACGCGCGCGGAACGTTGAATAAAATGTGGTATATAATAATAACAAAATGTTCTGATATAACTCCAATGTTTTCTTATATTATGGTAAAAACTAAAAATTTAACCTTACTTCAGCTCTTGGCAGCCTTTTAACAAACTACATCATGTTGTTTTTCTTTTCAGGAATTTAATCTCATCGAGCGGCGGGAGTTGGCGCCTTTGCAGGAGCTGATAGAGAAACTGACAGCAAAAGAGGCGCGATGAGGAATCAGACAAGTTATAACGGCCTCAGCTAGAAGCACACTTGACCAATGCGGTAAAAATAGTTATATATTTTGTACAAAATAGTTGTCATCCAAAATTACTTAGTTTCCATTGTTAAATTAAGAAGGATCTCCCAGACAAGATTAAGGCTCAACTCACACTGGCGCTTCGACTCTGTGCCAGTGTGAGTTGAGCCTTACACTGACTCTTGGATATACAATAGAGTGAGTGCTTATTATTCTTTATTATCGACCTATAAGCCTTACAAGTGTAGTGGTGAAAATTATGGAAAAAATCATCTCTGAAAAAATGAATACATTTTGGCATAAGGAGGGAGTGATCTCTGCCAAGCAACATGGATTTGTCAGGAAAAGATCAACCATAACCAATCTACTGACATGTGTACGTTTTTGGTGCAATGAATTTGATAATAAACACCCTGTTGATATCATATACCTGGATTTTGAATGTGCCTTCGATAAAGTTTCCCATAAACACCTTCTTTTGAAACTTGAACACTTTGGAATAAGAGGACGGCTTCTAAACTGGATTAGTAACTACTTGAAAAACAGAACATTCCAAGTTCGAATAGGTAACTCTCTTTCCAACTGTAAAGCAGTGACAAGCGGCGTTCCACAGGGCTCGGTGCTCGCAGCAGGCCTGTTCGGTATGTATGTAATTGATCGAGTTGCTATGATAAGATCTCACTCAGCCTTCTTTGCTGATGATGGCAAATTATTTGCTAACCCTCTTGTAAGCTCTATTCAAATACAGGATGACCTTGATCGGATACTTACTTGGACCAAAAACTGGTTATTAAGTTTGAACTTAACAAAGTGTTGTGTTTTGCACTTAGGAAACAACAACCCAAAATTACAGTACACCATTGAAGGTTGTCCTTTGACCTCTACTAACTCACATGCAGATCTGGGAGTTCAGATAACACACAACTTAAAATGGGATCAACATATTGCCAACATTGTCAAGAAAGCCAACTCGTTTGTTTACTTGGTTAAGAGGACCTTTCAAGTTGTAACAATTGACCTTTTTTTGAAAATATACAAAACATACATAAGACCACTACTGGAATATGGATTCCAAATTTGGAGTCCATACTTTCATAATCTTTTAGAAAGTGTACAAAGAAAGGCAACAAAAATACCGAAAGCACTTCGACATATGAGCTATGAAGATAGATTAAAGGCATTGCGCCTCACAGGCGCCTCCGTGGAGACCTCATAGAGACATACAAAATACTAACACATTGTTACAGCGTGCCAGAGCTTGAAGATATTTACATTAAGAAAGATGTGAAATCCAGGTCAACTCAAGGTCATCATCTCAGACTAGAACGTACACCAGCGAACTCGCTTGTAGCTCACAACTTCCTAAGCAATAGAGTTGTACAGACTTGGAATATGTTGTCCGATGATATTGTATCTGCACCAACTGTTAACAGCTTTAAAAATAGACTTGACAAATGGTTGATGACAAATAAGTCCTGCAAAAGAAATTAATAACGAGTGTGTGAATTACAACACTGTGTGATATGGTCACTATCAGCTAAATGCTGCTAGATCATTAACAATAAATAAATAAATAAATAAATTATTCCTATAATAATCTCACTATGTAATCTACCTACATTTTTATTAAAGAAGTGTTAGACAAGTGTGTTTCAAGTTAAAACTATAGCCTGTCAAGAAAGTGAAGAAATTACAAAGTGGCAACATTGTAGTGTCATCCCTTTCAAATCAATCTAAGAAAAAAGGGATGACACTACAATGTTGCCACTTTTTAATTTCTTCACTTTTTTGACAGAATATACATCCTTCTATGACTCGCTAATTCACGCTCATCTTCCAAACTGTACATTACACAACACGGAAATGAGTCTGTTATCAGTAGATAAAACATATTTTTCATATTTTAAAAATTGTTTGATAAATCTTTCCGAAATTATTGAACGACCTGAGACCTGATTCTCATAACCCGAAAGTTTCCTATCATTCGTGAGTCATGTGCGAGCCATAAAGTTAATAAACCTAGCGGAATAGAGAAACAATGGCCTGAGCAAGAGAGATGTCACTATCAGTAACATTGCGTGGTAACAAGAGACGTGTGATACATGACAGCAGCACGTCCGTTTTTGACGTCCAGTCGGCACGTGCCGCACGTTGACAATTATTTAATCTCATAGAATTCATGTTCAATTATGCTTGTGTAAGTGTATACGTAGTACGTACACATATTTTTCACACAGATGATAACCAATTTTGGTGTCGTTTGACAGCTCGAGATTGTTACTCTATTCCGCTAAGTATATTAACTTTATGGTGCGAGCGCGCGAATATGACAGTGTGTAATCGAAGTGACATTCAAGGAATGTATTAGAATCGGCCCCCTGTAATCTACCTTAAGTTGCTTTTCATTTTCTTTAAAAAAATGTGATAGTGAATTGAAGGTAATACAGCCTTTAATTTAACAATATTATAATTATTATTATATGGGTTTCATTGCAACAAGCGGTTAAGTATAGTGTTTAAGTTCAGTATATTTTTAATAATTAGTAAGGACATAATGTTTTTCTTGTAATAACTGCAGACCTAGGAAGAATATTGTTATAGAAGAATATTTTGTAATCAATATATTATAATAAATTATTATTAGTTTGTACAATTTATTTAAGATCTTATCTTATTTTGTAACGAAGTAATAACCAGGTGTTTGCCTTGTGCTTGATTATATTGCGAGAACAATTATAATCGCCTTTTAGAAGATATAATTGGGATTTAAACATATTTATTCTGAAGTTGCCTTATTTTGTGACTTTACACTAAAATATTTTTCCAAGCCTTTCAAGAAAAATGTAAAGATCTTAACTAAGATTAGGAGCCAACAAATTTTATGAAAAACTAGATTTGATACAAATTAGTTTAGGAACTGAATGCGGCACGGCCTAGCGTTTTTATACATATTATAATGAAACAAGTATTTTGATATAAGGAAATACAACCCTGTCAAAATGTCTGTAGACGGTTATTTTGATAGTCCTCCTTACTGGCAAAGATATTTAAGCAGCATACAACTCGAGACTTGTTGTCTCCGTCTGTCACATGTCTTTTCCAATATGTTAGACAAACAAGCAAAGACAAGCTCTTTCTCTATTATATACTGTATAGTTATTTGCTGTGTAAATGTTTTTTTTAGTAAGGGGATGATTATATTCTCTATAATTTAACTTTATATAGACCAGAGGATGACATGTTGCTTACAGAGCATTTGATTGATCTTATTTATGTTTAAGTTTTCCTTGCTTAATAATAATTTATTAGTATTTATATGCATTTCTTAAGGTGTATTATACATTATAATTTAGAACTATTCATCTTAAATAACTACAAAAAGAAAGATAATATCGGACATGCTTTGGTTTAACTTTATTTATATAGAATATAATGAATCATAAAAAGATAAGACCTGTATGATTTCTACTAGTCAAACAATTTGAAACTTGACTGGATTTAGTATTTAATAATAGAAATCAATATTTAATACTTTATAACCTACTCTTATTTTCATTTAATTTTTAGTTACATTGTATTTTGCATATTTTACATAATATTTTTCTTCTAACGGAGAATCCTGTATACTTTCTCTAGTGTGAGGCAATCTTTACTTATTTAAAAGTTATTTATTTAATTTCATTTATTAACGGCTCCAGTGTCTACGCACCAATGTCACTGATACATAGAGCACTTTACCTTCACATTACATAACACATGTACTGCTGGCTTCTATACAAAAGCCTGGGACACACCCAGGCCTAAAAAGAATATAAAATGTATCTCATCTCACAAGTGTGCAATTATGCTTGCTTTTTTTGGTTTGCATTGATTGACTGACAATTATTTGTAATAAATTTTGTAATTATATATGAAATACACGATTTGGTAAGCACATTTTTTTTTTCTTCTTACAATATACTACTCTCGTCAACGCAAGGTATAGGGTCTACAAGGATCTGATGGCAAATTTGGATGGCAGAATTTAAAAAAATATCCTTAATCATTGGATAATTTTTATATTTGCATGTTTCACACACATAATCAGCTGCTATAAGGAAAAAGATGAAAATGTTTTATTCCAATTACTTGCTAGAGTCAATTTATTTTCTCACTTTTTGCCATCAGATTCTGGTTATCTAGATACTCCCAACCTATAATCATAACCTGGTATTTATTGTATGCCACGAATTGAAAAAAAAACTGATCACTATTGATGTCTGAAATAGGAATTATTATTATAGTAAGTAAAACAATAGAAATAAAACACAGAATAAACTATCAACTTTTATTTCAGTGAATTTTCAAGAAAATCAATATAATTTGTCTAGTTAGTATCTATAAGTAAATTCTAATAAAGACTGTTCGTAATTACAATTTGTAATCTAATGAAACAATTACACCATCACAATAGAACACAAAATATATTCTGTCAAAAATTTCATATCCATATGAGTATGGAAATATGTTATGTTTGTTAAATTGATAATATTATTTACTTGCACTTTTAAAATTCATTGTCAGTTAAAGTTAATTAAAATTTATGTTATTATTAACGTACAGGTAATTACAATTTCACAGCTAACTGGCAGTCAACAGTATTTCTGATATTGGACAGTTCATCCATGATTGAGAAAATTTAAAAACATTATCTTGCTTTACTTACATAATATTTATGACTTGTTTTATTGTTGCAATCACTGTTCTGAGGTTGCAATAATAACTAAAAATGCATGCTATGATATTTTTTAAGTTTTTTAACAAAATTTAATGTAAAAATGTACAATTTTGGTGTTATATAAGGATTTTTTTTTCACTTACTTTTAGCTACCCTCTAATATTTTCGTTTTGTGCTATCATCTGATAGTCTACTACGGCTAAATGTAATGGAAAATGTGTCAAAAAGTGAAGCTACATATTATTGTGTGTATACTTTAATGTATACATCCCCAGAAGTGAATCATTAATCATAATAATTATAATAGATAATGATTTGGTCCTTATATTGTCCTATATTATTGCTTGTTGGTGTACTAGCCAGTCCGTTATTACTACGTCTTTTCTTACTTCCAGCTCTACGATTCTGTTTTAAATAATAATAATATTTAAAACAGAACTGTAGAGCTGGAAGTACCTGATCATATTATGCTCAGGTAGAGACTTGAACCCAAAAAGGAAGTGGTTTTTTCGCGTTTAAAATATAGTGACTTTGTATGGTTGGATGCATAGCGCGAATTTTCTTGACTGTGTAAAACTGGTCTTAAGATTGACTTTTAGACTGGCTGTCGGTTGTAAAAATTGTCGATGTGTTGTTTGTGTTGTATGTAAATTGTCGTCTGCGAGCGGTATATTGCCTTTAGAGTGAATGTCACAAGTATTGTTGCTATGCGGAGGAGACGGGCGGCGGCGGCGGCGGCGGGGCGAGGAAGGGCGGCGGCGCGGCCCAGGGCGGGGCGAACGCCGCGCGCCACCCGCCAGCACCCCCGCCCATACCCATCATACCTGTTGTACACAAGATAATTAGATAAGTTCCTACTTGCTTGCGACTGTAGTATAGCAATCATCATTGGTATTGTTCCGATCATTGATGATTACCACGACACTATGAAAGTAAAGGCAGTATAGAAACAACTTTACTTACAAAAGCTTAAGCACAGTATAATATTACAATTTAATCGTGCTGCTATATTTATTATTACATTTTAAGACATACCTGGGGGAGGCGGCGGCATGTGCGGACCGGGGCCCATGGAGCCGTCACCCTAAAAACAAACATTATATAAGTTATCCATCCATACACAACGAAGACAACTTTAACAATATTTTTCTTGAGGGACTTCCGTTTGAGGCGTTAAATTACATCGATTTATATTACGAAAAACCTCTTATAATAAAATGCGTTTTCTGTTTATTATAAAAAGTTTAATCATTATCTTAATGAAAATGACATCATGTCGCGGTGTGACGTCGTGGTTTGTCCTTGTCAATCAAGCGGCTTTTCCAACGTGTCAGAAAAGGATAAAATATTTTAGGGCGTTTGCGGTGTTGAGCGTGTGCCTAGCGCGGCTGCCCGTCGCGAGCGCCCGCGCCGTGCGCTCGCCACAGTAATCGGCGCTCGCCACAGCGACGGCTGACCAGCTCAACGCAGCGCTGCTCTATGGGATGACATGAAACAAGCACGCCTCGCGGGTGGCCGCGCCGGGCGCACGCTTAACGCAGCAAACGCCCTAGTTATGCTGTATCCATTGTATAAATATGTTTTTATTGCGACGGTTTGTTTTTATTACCTGCATGGGCGGCGGCGGAGGGAAGGGTGGCGCGGCGCCGGGCGGCGGCGGCTGTGCGCCCACCGAGGCACCGCCTGTAATAATAGTAGTGTCTCAGTATAATAAATAATTACAAGTTTACAAAGCTGTATTTCCAATGAAGAACGGACACCAACAATTTGGATGTTGTAAGTTCTTATATTATGTTCCAATCCAACTCACAAGGCCAGTCAAATCAGTCCATACAAATTTTGAGATCTAAATATGACGTTTGTACCTCGCCTTGTGTTTGGATCATATAAGCATGGACCTGAGGCTATTTCAGTTATGTGAATTGAAATTTAGTCCTTATTGTTCATTTTCAAATGTAGCCATGACATATTTTTACCGAGCCAGGGCGCAGGCGGGTGCGGCGGATGCGGGGGGTGCGGCATGTGCGGGGGGAACGGCGGCATAGACGCTCCCACACCTAAAGACGAAACATTATATTTTATACAATTACAAATACTTGGGAAGGAACGTTTAATGTAAATAAAATATTATCTGTATTTGTCATTATAAATCGGAAGCATAGGCTAAGCCAGACATCCGTTATAGTCCTACTGATAAAACATAATGCAAACGGACAAATATTTTGTATGGAAATAATCTGTCTAAAGTCTGTCACGTCTCAAGTGAACACTCTCATACTGTAAAGGTGAAACCGCACTCTGCGGCAGCGGCGCAACGCGACATCTGTACTACGGA
Source organism: Aricia agestis (assembly GCF_905147365.1). Taxonomy (NCBI): domain Eukaryota; kingdom Metazoa; phylum Arthropoda; class Insecta; order Lepidoptera; family Lycaenidae; genus Aricia; species Aricia agestis. Next base: position 15,942,730 of record NC_056408.1, on the reverse strand, counting down.
AGGTGAAGTATTGCATAGCTCTGTCTCAGTTTAGTGTTGCCAAGTAATCGATTTCTATTACTGTGACACGTACCTGGTGGCGCACAGATGGCGCGCGCGGGTTGGTGGGCGGCGAACAGGTTGTGGGCGGGGCGTCGCTGCGCCGGCCCTCCTCCCCCGCCGCCTCCGCCCGCCGGGGGTGCCGCTTCGCCCAGCTCCGCCATTAGCGACATGTACTCCTCATCGATCTTCGCCTGGGGAATTACACAAAATATGATCGCAGCTGTACACACTCGACAAGACACCCCGAGACGCTCTCGAGAGGCGCTCTCTTCCTCGTCTCGTTGACTCTCGCGGGCAAAACCAGAGCGAGCATGGACGGTCGAGGATGTCGTCGAGTGTATACAGCCGTCATAAAGGATATCGTAAGTTTAAGGCCTTGTCATACTGGCGGTTTTCGGGCGGAGCGGTTACGCGGAGAATTTACGTTTTGTATGCAACACAGGCGATAAACAAGAGTGTCAGGTATTTCATCTTGGAGATTCCATGACAGAAATTAAAGTTTTTATTTAAAATAAACTTAAGAAAATCCCGGTCATCGAACAGGGAGAAATATGTTTTGTTTTATGTCTTTCAAACAACTTTATCAATATATTATGCAATGTATATGTATTATGTGTTTTTAAGTTATTACTAGTAATTTGTAAGGGAAATAACATTACCTTGTCCGGATTGAGCGGGGCGTGTCCAGGGCGGCGGGCGCGGCAGTCGCGGGCGATATGTCCGGCGCCGCCGCACGACGAACACACGATACTGCTCGTCACGTTCGGCTTGTCCGGACACTGACGACAATATGCTTATTAAGTACAGCTAAACATGTAACAGTGAAAATGCACTGTACGGGTTAACGCCCGTACAGCGCGTGTTGCCTTATTACCTAGATGTAACTTAGGTAATAATGCAACTCTGCACCTTTATATTATAATTTATAACCAGAGATCGGAATTGGGTGTGTGAAAATACCTAAAGTTTGCAGCGGGACATAATATGGAGCTGTTACAACCACTTAAGTTAAACTGTTTTGGATTTTACCGGTTCAGTTTTGTATTTTTTTTTAACATGTTCCTTACCTTTGAAACACCGAACTATAAACATTTACAAGCTGCTTATACAGTTCTAAATTAATTTTTTAGTCTCAATTTTTCTTTGTCGGCCAAACACAGAATTTTACATGTCTGCAAAATGCTAATGTGGTTTTAATCTTTTTTTGACCAAAACCGGTTTAACTTAAGTGGTTGTAACAGCTCCATATTATGTCCCGCTGCAAACTTTAGGTATTTTCACACACCCAATTCCGATCTCTGTTTATAACTGTCGACTATATTAATTTATCAAGCCCCATACGGTCACTGGTTATATTGTGTCTCGTTTTTCCACGATCGAAGGGTTAAAAGTTAGTTCACGACGCGACATCTCACCGAGCGCGTGACTCGATCTCATATTATCCCATTTTAGTAATAGTCTGATCTGTGCAATGCAGGAATATTCTTTGATCTCTAGTTTATCTATCCCAACCCCAAACATGCACATTGCACAGTTTAGTGTCCTAGCACGACTTCAATCGAGAGTCTCGAGATTTTTTGGAATCGGACAGTCTCTACGACTCAATTCTTCGAGTTCAGCTATACTCTTCTCAGTGCCATTGAGTGATTTTGAGTTGAGTAGGTATTTGGTATGTCAAGTTAAGCATTGTTGTTGTGTGGTAACTGGTAATGTACTCACAAGCCACGTCTTGTGGTCGACGGCGGAGCAGTTGGCGCAGCGCGGACCGTCGCTCTCTCGCAGGGTGCCGTTGAGCTGCGCCAACTCTCGCAGCTGCATGCGCCGCAGGTCGTTCTGACCCTCCGGCACCTCCACACCTTGGCGGATCACCTCCTTTATCTGACCGACAGAAATAGATTAAATGCAATACATAAAAACTTTGTTTCATTCAAGTTATAAATTATAATTTTCGAATGAACCCCAACGCCTCATTAACGTAGCCCTATTTCCGAAGAACTCAAAAGAGTAATGATTTTAACAAAAGTGATAATTGAACTATACATTCAAAATCGAGTAGCAATTCTCTCTTTCTCTCTATCTCTCTCTCTCTCTCACAAACACACACACATTAAACTTATGATTATCACTTTGTGTGTTTAACCGATTCAGTGCGGATGACACGGGAGCCGTGTCATACGCCACTCATTTGAAAAACGATTGTATCTCCCTCAAATTACACTTTAGAAGGTTCTACTCTGAACAAAATCATCTTAATTTTCCATGTAGAACAAGCCTATAGGCTTTCCCCTCTGAATATTCTGTGAATTGAAAAAAGTAGGTGCTGTCTCCTTTTTTAGCCCACCGTACATTATCCAAAATTTCTGTTCACTAAAATTCGGACGCCCGCCGGAACGTACTCTGTTCATACATTTTGTTGTGGACCCCGCATACCATCAGAATTCTAACGTGTCAAAATGTATGAGCGTCTGACTTTTTCTGATAATAAATTTGGATAATGTGCGGCCGGGCTTTTTAATAGTAAACTTTTAAGAAAATAAAGAAGTAATATTGGGAGTCTTCATGGTTCCATCACTTTTGTGAACATGGTACCAACTCGGAACCGGATTAATCGGAACAAATACCCTATACAACAAAAGAAAAATTTTGAAAATCCGTTCACAAACGGCGGAGTAATCGTTGAACACACATAAAAAAATATCCACAGCCAAACGTATAACCTCCTCTTTTTTGGAAGTCGGATAAAAAATATTAACTACGAAATTTATTTTGGAAACCCAGATCTATTTAATATAGGTAGGTACTCATTTTTCTAACTTTGAAACCTACAAAAGGTTTGCAACATCTGAATAAAAAAATCGCTTACCTGCCATTTTCAGGGTTACACTTAGTAAAACTACTCGAAATCAACTTAAAACAACGTAGCCTTCCGTTAACAACAATAGTTTGGGTTCAATTAAATAAATTAAGTTAATACAAGCGTAAAAACCAAAAAAAAACAAAGCTTTTTGAACGTGGCGGATGACACGGTAGCCGTGTCATCTACTCCTAAGGCGTATGACACGGCTCACGTGTCACGGGAAAATTGTATGCCGCCACGACTGAAAGTCTTCAAAAAGGTGCGCCGCATTGAATCGGTTAATATATTTATTCATTAAAAACAGTACATAATATTATGTAGATTTACAATTTATATCTCGCAAAATTATTGTTTGACGGCGAGGTACACACAGGTGTGTGTGTGTGTTAACAGCTTTATCCAATACCAATAGATCAAAATAAAACAGTAGTTAACAGTACCTTCTCAACAGCCTTCTTGACGCAGTCGGCGCTGGTGGCGGTGATGTAGGCGTGCAGCGGCTCGTCCTCGCCGGGCAGCGGCTGGCCGTCCTTGCGCCCTACCTTGCCCTCCTTCACCGAACCCTTGCCGCGGATTATTATCTTCGCACCCGTCTCCTTCTCCATCGCTGTAGACAATATCGCAGTTATTATTTATCGTGCCGTGCACGGTAACCTAATTTTTTTCCGCAACAAAAACTATCTTAAGGGGGAGACCTAGGACAGAAAAAAATCGGTTTTCACCCGCGCACTCGCCCAACGCATTCAAAATGTCACTGCGGCTATTTTGTGTAATTATTCTCGTAATCACTCTTTGTACGAACGTAGTATAACTAAATATATCAGATAAAATTTTTAGAAGTTCGAGTCACATTTTCTATCTGTACTTTGAGAATCAAATTAATACTTTTTGCCATAAACACTAGTAATACTTTATGATATGTTTATTTATCGAAAGAGGCTCTGACACTACTGGATCGAATTTGCTGTAGTTGTTACAAAAATATTATAACTTTATTTAATATAATCTACTAGCCACGTCTTCGTCCACGTCCGCATTTGGTTTTTTTTTTTTTTTTAAAGATGGCAGGCCGCTGTAGCCCTGACGTCACTGCGACCCATGAGGATCTATTGTGACTCCTTCGCACTAGAGTATCATCCCCAACCCAATACTGCTCATAAATTGAACGATATGGTTGGGGTTGGTGCCACGAATTTCCTCTGTGGACGAGTATTCGTGGCTACCAAGGTGCCTATTCCTGCTCTGTAGTAGAGCAGGGCAGTCGAGGAGAAGGTGAATAGGTGTTTCATCCTCCTCCTCCAGAATCTGCAAGTCGTTATGCTACAAATACCCATTCTGTTTAGGTGTTTGTTGAGCTTGCAGTGCCCAGTTAGGCTTCTGGTAAGGATTCTTAATTGGTTCCTACCCAAGGTGAGCACTAATTCTGATTGTTTCTTGTTGAAGTCAGGAATTAGTGCCTTGGAGTGTTCAAGGTCAGGGGTCTCAGCCCATTGCTTCCTGCATAGTCTGTGACCCCATTCCTTGAGCACTTGCTTTGTGGTACTGGGAGTTATACCACAGACTGGTTCTGGACTATATATGAGACTCTCGGCCCCAAGCCTAGCCAGTTCGTCAGCGGTTTCATTGCCGGGGACGTTGCTGTGGCCCGGAACCCATACTAGGCGGATGTTGTTGTTCCTTCCTAGCATGTTTAACGTCTCAACGCATTCCAGAACTAATTTGGACGAGACTTCTGCGGCAGTCAGTGCTTTAAGTGCAGCTTGACTATCGGAGAAGATAAAAACGTTTTTATTAACTAGGGCCATCTCTAGGTTTTCTAGTGAACAACCGAGGATAGCGAAGACTTAAGCCTGAAACACGGTCGCAAACTCCCCCAAACAGGCGTATTTGCCTTTTGGTGGCCTGCCCTCGTAGAATCCGGCTTCCGCACGGTTGTCTTTCCTTGATCCATCCGTGAACCAAACTATGTCGCTAGGCTGGACATCGATTGGGATTTTTCTTTCCCAGTCCTCCCTGGAAGGTATAAAAACCTGGTACTACTTTGAAAAGCTATACACCTTGATCATGGCATCTGATGGCATGGCCATGATAGGTGATTCACTGAGACTGTTCCAGCTGTCGAAATGGGGTGGAGACCCAATTCGTCCTACCCGCCGTCCTGGCCCTGAGAGCCACCTTTTTGGCCTTCCTCTGAACAAGCAGAGGAAGCGGAGTTAAGTTGATCAGGGCCTCGAGGGAAGCGGTGGGTGTTGACGAGAGTGCACCCGTGATTATTAGACATGCCAGTCTCTGTACGCTGTTTAGTCTTTTATTACAGTTTACTTGTTCAGCCTTTTTATGCCACACTGCGCAGCCATATGTGGTAATCGGTCTCACTACGGCTGTATATAGCCATAGCATTGCCTTCGGCCGAATACCCCATTTAGAGCTGACAAGCTTCCAACAGGAACCCAGAGCACATCTAGCCTTTTTCGTAATATACTCGATGTGCTTATTCCAAGTGAGTCCTTTGTCTAGGATTACTCCTAGATATTTGACATCACCCGCAAACTTAATAGTTTTCCCGAAGAGTGTTGGGGGTCTTAGTCCCTCCAACTTCCTCTTTTTGGTGAAAGGTATCAAGACCGTCTTATCAGCGTTTACTGTTAGCTTGACCCTTTGGCACCAATCCTCGACGACTCTTAGTGCTGACTGCATCAACCCAGCGACCACCGATGCGCATTTTCCCACCACCATAATCGCCAGGTCATCAGCGTACCCTTGAGCGTAGTAACCTGATGAGGTTCAGTTCCCTTAGTTGCTCTGAATATTTTCAGTAGCATAGGAAGGATAATGTCCTTGTCCTGCTGTAGGAGGGCCGGAAATATATTATCCTCGCCGCCGGTCTTGTAAGGCTTGAAACTGTCAATTGCCCAAGTGACTCCGAATTTGGTTAGTTTTTGTGTGTATTTGCGTAAAATATATTAACATTTGTCAGATTAAAATATACTAAATTCTCATGTCACAATGTTTGTAAGCGAACTGCTTCAATGAAATTTTGCATACATACATTCGTTAGGCTTGAGGATAATTTTTTATCTGCTTTTTGGTATAATATATTATTGATACTAGAAATAATTTATGTGGCAAACTGACGTTTGCCGTATCATCTAGTCAAATGTGTAAAATTCTCGGGTCACAGTGTTTGTGCGCGAACTCATCCAAAACGGTTCAACCGATAATAATGCTATGTACATTCGTTAGGCCTGACAATAGGTTTTTATTTACTTTTTATATAGATACTATAAAAAATAATAATTGGCAAAACAATATTTTCCGGGTCAGCTTGTTTCCTCCTTTTAGCTCCCCTCGATTTCTCATGAATCGCACCATCAGATCACCAATTTTGTTAACATATGTTACGAAATTCGGACTACATCTTATACAATAACAAAAGAATTTTGGAAATCCGACAACTAACGGCGGAGTTAAGTCTTAGTAATAGGGTCCCGTTTTTACCCTTTGTGTACGGAACCCCCAAAAGAACATTTTTCAAACAAAACGGCAATATCATAGGTATAAAAGACCTTATAATATATTATGTAGTAAGTATATTATGTACTCTTCTAAATCCTTACATAAATGTACCGTCAACTTTGTTCATACCCTTATTATTATTTATTATCAAGCGAATGGTCGAAGTAGTGAATTTTGCATATAATATTATAATGTTATCACTGTTTGACAATTTAATCTTATCATTTCAAGACCGTAGCCAATGATATTCTACTTATACAGATCTGTTACGTTACTATATATAATATATATTACGATACTGTTACTATTTTCCGGCTTAAATCTCTTCCGAACAATTTTCAAATTCAAAATTGCAAACATTGACAAATTTGACAGATAACTGAAACAAAAGATGGGCGATTCCACTAGAGACGACCCTCGACACGAATTTTTAAATTACAGCATTTGTTACATTTTTTTATTGAATTATATATAGAAAGATGTATATTTACTAGCAAAAGAACTTTTATCAGTAAAAATTTAAATTTGAATGATTTATAACATTCTGAAGTGAGATCATCTAACGGCGCGAGAAAAACTGCTTATGCCACACATGATTATTTTTACGACAAATCACTAGCTCGAAGTTGAATTTCACTACATAATATTGACTGTATAACATAAGTTTATATTTCTGCGCAAAAAAATCAACAATTTTAAATTAGTTTTCAAACATTATTGAAACAAAAGTTGCAATTGTTGCACCCGCGATAAAAAAGGTACAAAAGTTTAGTTTTCTCGCTAAAATGAATTGTTAATAATTTGAAACTTTGTAAAAGTAAGAAGAATTGAGAGGGAAATAGGAATTAATCATTGGAATAAACTATTTTATGGTTTTTAATGAAAAAACAGTACCTTAAAAGTGGTTGCACCCGCGATCGAAGCAGTACAATTGCAAAAGCAACAATTTATTTTTAAACTATTCTAGTAATTTTCGACATATTTAATATTATTAAGGTAAACAATAACGTTAAAATATATTTGTTATCAATAGTTTTCATGTAATTACAAGATTTATAAAAATTTCAATAGAGTCACATCGTGTTTTATATTTTTAGATATATTTCATGTATTACATAAGAGATGTTTCAAAATGATGATTAATCTTCTTTTATTTTTAAACATTTCATAAGACATGCTACAAATGACATAAAAATCATATATATTTAATATTTTTCTTTGAAAAAATATTTTTACATAATTCTACCATATTCTTTTAAATTATAGATACAAATTTTGAATTCAATGTTTGCTGCAGTTTGGTTTTATAGCAATACATCGAAAAACGTTTGCCTAAGTTACATTATTAATTTTTTTTTAGTGATTTAGACAATTTATTTTCTCAGATCGATAAATGACTGATAATTAAAAAATAACAAAATTTTAAGTAGTATTATTACAACTTACTAATAATATTATGTATTGCATATCAAAAATGTAGAAATTAGTCACAGTTTTGTGAGTAAATTCAATTTCTTTAGACTTGTTGCACCCGTGATATTCTGTTTTTAATTCCTAGTGAATTGTTAATAATTCCTAGTACTAATAACTTAAATTAATTGTATCTAGTTAAATCATTTCTTTGTCTTATACACTTTTGGAATATGGGTTAATAAATAACTAAAAGTTTCACAATTAACAGTATTCTCAAATGAACTCGTCCGAGTTCTTAATGGAGGGCCGATTTGGTTGCACCCGCGATACTACTTAAAACATATTTTGTGTCTTTTCTTAGATTTAATTATAGTTTTCATTTACATATCATAATTTAACTAGTTAAAATGTTCAAAAGATAATTTATTAATAGATATGTTCTATTTTGTCAGTAGGACGCTTTAAGTGCGTCAAAAGGTTGCACCCGCGATAATGGAATCGCCCAGATATGAAAAACCATTTACATAAAAGAGACAATTCTATTTTTAAACGTCGAATCGTATCGCTGTCCCTTTCTTCGCCTAAGCTATGACGAAAATTCGATTTTTTCCAGATTGTTTGAAAAAATTATTGAAAATGTAAATAATCGAGGTATTTATTGCAATCAAGACATGTGGTAAGAGATTCCATGTGGTTTGTTTACTTTTGAGTCATAATAGGTACATTTTCGAAACACGCACGACGTCATTTTCAATTTATTAAGGTAACGCGGCACGTTCGTGACTGCGCTCGATGCAGACTAAACCACAGACGGCCAAATTGGGCCGTATTTGAATCTTCACAACGCGCGCGGTAGTAACATATCTGCTTTGAGTATTTCATCATTGACCGTAGCGTTGTTCCGAAGAAATTTATTCGATATTTCCATAGTATCGAGTACGACATTCATTGAAACCAAATCGATTTTCAAATCGCTGTCATAACTCATACACTAGTTTTTGTCAAAACGATATCGATTTGAAGCCGATTTATTTTTTCAATCTCTATTGCCGCGGCCGCTGATTCGTCTATCGTCACGAAGCTTCGTGCTATGAGACGATACCATTGGACGATACACGCAGATCGTCCAATGGTATCATCTCAAGCACGAAGCACTACGCATGTGCGGCGGCAACAATTGGGTTTGACAAATTATTTGTCATGATAATATTATCATATTCGTATAAATAAACATATTTTATATTAAATTAAAAAGCCTTCTACAATTGTTCATCGGCTCCCGTTTTCTCCTGTAATGGTTGCTTTTAGTGTGTTTATTTAATTTTTGTTTGTTTCCCATGGTTTCGATTAAATATTTCTCAATCCGGAGTAAAGGAAAAAGAAGTACATCCTCTTCTCAGGCGCGCGCGAACGCGACTGTTGGCGACTGAGGGGCGAGACAAATTTAGCGGTGAAGCTCCAATGTTGTTTTTCTTAAATATCTTCAAAAATATAAGAATATTCAAAATCCGCTACGTCGAACCCTCGGTGATAGAATTTTATTAGATGTGTAAAAATATTAACTCAGTTTAATGCATAGTTTTGGTAATATATGAAAAAAATCGTCAAAGTTAAATGCATTTTTGTGATTTTTTTCTATCGAGAAAATTTTACGATATCGTGTTTTCGCTCAGATTGAATTCTCGGAAATATAATGTAGTATCTGTGTTTAGAAAATTAAACAATTCGGGGCTTATTATCAAGTACAAAAATGATTTATAAAATCGACAATTTTGGATTAGTCGCCTTCTCAATATTCTGTCGTTTCCCGTCTCAAAGTATGTCCAAACCTAATTTCACCTAAATCTGTTCAGTCTTTTAAGCGTGAAGAAACAAGACGGTCAGACACTGTTGCCTTTATAATATGGATTACTATATTGTATAAATTGCCTGCAACTTTCTTTACGCACCTTTTAATGTGTTTCCACGGGGGCCGATCAGCAGACCCACGAAGTTGATGTCGGGGTGCTCCTCCTGAGGTATCATCACCTTGTCGTGCACTCGGATTATCGGAGGCCTGGAAATATTTTACTTTGTTAAGAATGTGCTTTAGTGTAAAACATTTATTATATTAGAAAGCATCTATGTATAATCCATAGTTACTTATTAAAACATTTGCCAATTCAAAACCATAAAGCTCAATTCTCTGAAGAGTTTAGTTACCTACGTCAACTATTGACTAAAGCATCATGTAGAAATTCGAATTTGTTTACACGGGTTAACCATATAAAATATTTCTGTCCCCAAGTGACAAGTCACAAAACGTTTTATTAAATATCGAAATCTGTATAAAAATAATAACCATCTCGTCTAATAGTTTGTGGCATAACAGCCATGGGTCAAAAAACCATCTCACTTGTAGTCCGGCGGTGGTTTGAACTCGGGGTTGATCTGCTGCATGCGCTGCACCAGGCGGTGTCGCTCCTCCTCCAGCTTGCGGCGCGTGCGGTACTCGCGCGTGTTCAGCCGCTTGCCGTCCGTCGAGTAGATCGGCTCCGGAGACGGGGACCTGCACATAGATAGAGTAAGTCACCGTCCTCGCACCCCGCACCGGGGCGGCCGGGGCGGGTCGAACACTCCGACCGCCGCGTTCGATACCACTAACGAACACTGCGGTCGCGTGCGTAAGCTAGAAAGTAAGTGATTAACCGAGCTCTATCTAACCTAGCGCCCTGAGAAAAAACAAAATCATCATTCATTAGTTCGTTTCAACCTGAAATTTGAATCGGTATTAGGGCTGAAAATAAGGTCATCGATTAACCCGACGAACTGAAAAGGTACTGATTAATGTGTCCTACTGCAGGCAGCGAGCCGCCGGCGTCGCGATACCCGGTGTATCGTTTATTATATTTAGAACCATCTACATATCGGTGATGGCCTGCAAACAGAAAAAAGATTATCGCGTTTGGCGCCGTGGGCGGGTGTAATATAAGCGGGCGATACTCAGGGTGAATCGGGGTACCTCTCTTCCACGTTGGCGGGGATGCCCAGGTCGCCGGAGCGTAGCTTGCGGCTCACCTCCTCTATCTGCAGCTGCACTGCAAGGCAAGGGTTAGCGCCGGAGTCCGGCACACCACCATTAGACCACACATTTGCTACGCTAAGTCACATGGGGACGATGACGATTACATTATATTTTTATAAATCTTGAGTAAAAAATTAAATAGAAAGAACATCCAAAATCAAAAATATAGTCTCGATTTGTATGCTTTAAATTGATACATAACAGCATGTTTTGTCAAGAACTATGTAACATTATCATTTCATAAGTATTTTCAAATGAATTAAATTGATTTAAAGTTCTTCCTGTAGCTGAAACATTAACTATCAGTCATCATCCAAGTTAAACAAAATATATTTTATGTAAATATGATTTCTATAATAAAAGACACAAAATATAACTGTCAACCTAAAATTAGCATTATTAATTAGATGAAATAAAAATTAAAATAGCATATTGGATTAGCAACCTTAAAATATTTGATTAATTAGTAAATAATAAATATCATTATTAAGAACCTAGAAACATCAATAAACTGTTAAGATAATAATTAATTTCGTAGTCAATTTGTATCATTCACTCACACTGAACAAGAGGTTACATTGCAATTAAATCTTATTATTTATTGTATTTTTCAATTCATTCAAAAATTTCGGCCATTATGGGAGACTTGTTAAATGTGAGCATACACCTTTAAATACTTACAATCCATTTAAGTTTATAATAGACAATATCAATGTAAACAAAATTTTCCTTTCAAACATATCAAACACAAAATTACGATCAGATTCAAATATTACTATGATACAATACAACCATCTGTTATTATGACTTCAACCTTCATCGAAAAAGACAAATTACTGTCGCGGAAAACAATTCCAAACAGTCGTATTTTAACATCATTTGAATCTGATATTGCAGTAAATTTTGTTTACACTTGTCTTATGACAAGACTGTTGTAAGCAGACATAATATGTGGGACTCACGTAGATATTGCTCCTCCTGCTCCTTGGTGAGGGAGGAAGGCAGGACAGTGGGCAGGCCGGGGATGAAGGTCTTGTCGTGCTCCGAGCCCATCCACCGCGTGCGGCGCCGGCGCGCGCGACGCTCCGCCGCCGTCTCGCCCGGCGGACCTAAACATAGTAAATTTAAATATAGGAACTACAATGTTGGCAAAATTAAAATAGATATTTTTAAAACTAGATGTCCGAAATTCCTGATAAATTGAGTACAGTAACTTAAAATCACTACATAGTATAAAACAAAATCGCTTTTTTCCGCTATGTCCCTTCTTCCCTTTAATCTTTTAAACTACGCAACGGATTCTGATGCGGTTTTCTTTAGGGGGATTTTAGATTATCATATATATTGGATCCGAGATCATTGAGTCAATGATATTGGATAATGTAATATAGACATATGATTCATTTCTTTCTTGATCATAGATTTTTGACATTTGCTGAGAGATTGGATCCAATACGGTCATAGAAATAGGTGTTGCCAGTTATTAAATATAAAAAAGAGTTTTTAATTTCTTGTTCGTTAATATGTTTCAAATAATGTAATGTAATTATTTTTCTAATTATATACTTGGATAATCTTGCTGAAATAACAAAAAACAAGCCATATTAAAAATGACGAAGTCTTTTGACAAATCAAATTCTCTGAGATCTAGTAGCCCTGATGTCAATACCTGTCAGCGTTAACACTCTCCATTGGCTATTGAAACCACATATGACGTAAAATAGGATTAATGAAATATGATAATGTAATACGCAGATATGATCAAATGATCATATATATTGGATCCTATTTAAGATCATAGAAATGATCATATATAAATGATAATGTCATATATAAAGAAAAAGGTTTATAAGTATAATAAAATTCATTAAATAGTGGAGAAATACTGTTGTTTTTGGAGTTTCTAATATAATGTCGTTAATAATTACATTTTTTTCAGCTTACTATAATACAATGAAAAAAAACTATACTAGATCATAGATTAGATACCTAATTCAAGAGTATTTTATTCTAGCATCATTTTAGCAGTAGCCAAAACAACTCACCCTGTCCATCATCCTTATCGTCATCAGGGTGATGATCGTGCTGCTCCTCATGATCGTTGTGGTCGTGGTGTCGGTACCGCGACTGCAGCTGCTCCAGCTTCTGCTGCACGGAGGTGGGCGGCGGGATTGCCGTCGCTGCAGACAGCGCTGCAGCTGCTGCCGCGGCCGGCTGCACCGGCGCCGTCGCGCGCCGCTGAGCGACGAATGTCTGGTACATATTTGAATTTTTAGTATAGGAAATTTTAGTTTAAATGAACGGTACACTGAAGTTGATGTTCGACTTCTCAAGACTAATGTCTTGTTGTAAAAGTTTTATGTATTCAACTTTTAATATAAACAAGGCATACAAGTAGCATGTTACAAAAGTTACTAATGATTAATATAGAGTGAATACCTATGGGAACATGGGTATGTTCCCTTCCACTATGTGACCTATTTTTGACCTTCTCCTTGCTTGCACTGACAAGAAACCCTTGTAACATTTTATAAAAGCTTTGTATTTTTTGTACAGTGTTATTATTGTACAGCATGAGCTTTCTTCGAACTAAAAACGGCCTGACAAACAGGCACTGTTTGTCAGGTAGTTTATTCAGTTTGGTGAAGTTGTCAACATTTTAATATTATACGTGCGTCAGCTCCAACTGTGAAGAAGCACCCAACATTGCGCGCCAGATTCGAAGAAGATAGTCAAAAACGTGACGTTTCTCTCGGCGAAATCGAGTATGTGGCAAAAATCTAATCTCCCTCCCCTCTCTTGTGACCTAGCATATTATTTTAAGACCCCCCCTAAATAGGTCACGTAGTATGGGTATGTTCCCTAACCTGTAAAAATACCACCATGATACCTCCTTTGTAATATTATGTCATTGTTGATAATAAAAAGAAAATAGGTATATTTCTCATACTTTTGCTTCTGTTCAAATTCCTGTCACAACTTAAGTAAAAAATGTATCTTACCATAAGATTGACATATTTCTAGAAATAAAAAAAATCAGTCTTAGTATTTTCTATTGTTTGGTATTTTCTAAATTAATCTTCGTTTTCTTACGAGTATTTACCTGTCTTTCGTTTGCATTATGCTGAAAGATAACAATCTTTATTTTCTACAGTGTAGAGTTTACACTATGTCATAAACAAATGGGTAATAAATACTACTGACTTCTACACATGAAATTTGGTTTAAATTTAATCAAATTATAATAAGAGAACAAAAAGAGGTAACATTTTTAACTTAATTCAATAAAATTCAAAAAGTAAAAATAACCATAAAAAATTGAAGATGCGAGTGGATGAACACAATAGTCTATAGCTTTGTCCACACTGTGCCTTTTTCTGTTTGTCAAGGGCATGCATTATAACGCAGTCAACAGCGAATGTGAGGCATGCCCTCTGACCGATTCCAAAACTTCAAAAATAACAATATTGGTGTTGCGTTCCTTCACGCATTCAATTATTGAATGCGCCAATATGGAAGTTAATGACAAAAATTGAAGATGAAAGTGCACAGTGTGGACATAGCTAATAACTAACATTTTGTAACATACATACCTATTACCTACTCATTTTTTCCCATAAAATTTGAACAAACCTTGTAACTTATCTACTTCATCACCTGGCTAATATTATATCTGGCAACACATAAAATGAACAGTTTTTAAATTTAAAATCATTTTTTTGGCACTAAATCTTCCATTTATATGAAAAAACAGATAATTTCTTACTTTTAGTTATTGTGTTTATTCACTCACATCCTCAATTATTTTTGGGTAAATGAATAATTGTAAAATATTCTGAGTAAGGTGATTAGTAGGCATACCTGTGCAACAGCAGCAGCAGCAAGAATAGCAGCTTGGGTAGCCGGGTTTATGGTAGTCGTGGTTGTCACCTGGCGAGCCATGGCTTTGGTAGTGGTCCCCACCATTTGGTCAAGTAGGGCTATTGTACCATCCCTGAAAAGAGAAGCCAGAGATAAACTTGCAATTTTTTCCTAACATTTTTTATTGCCATAGCACAAATACAGTGAAAAGAAAAACAGTTTAATATCAACATTACTGTACCTGTCTTTTGACTTTCGTCCCCTGCCTCTGCTACTACTGCGAGAACGACTGCGCCTCTTTTCTTTATGGCGACTCGGACTGCGCTCCCTCTCCTTATCTCTGTAAACAAAAACATATTTAGGCTAGTAGATACACTAACAGATGATGGATGGATGGAGTGAAGTTCTAGGTACTGCAATGCACCGTATACATAAAGATGCGTACCTTTTTGAACGGTGCCTATCACGATCACGGTCTCTGTCACGATGACGATCACGGTCACGGTCGCGATCACGCGTGCGACCATGATCACGTTCCCTATCCTTATCCCGGTCCCGATCACGACCCTTGTCACGTTCCTTATGGCGTTCTCGGTCGCGCGATCTAGACCTACTCCTATCTCTGTGGCGAGAGCTCATGGTATTTGAAGGCACTCGAGCTCTAAATTAAGAAATGTAATTATTTAAACAAATATTTGTATTTTTGTAATGATCCTCGAAATCCAAAACTTACAGCACGCAACAAACAAAATGGTGACGAGCAACCATTTTGACAAAAAAATGACAATGACAATTGACTTCTTTTTTTTTTACTTACCTTTAAACTTACCAAGGGCAGAGACAAAATATTTCTTATTTGTAAACATCAATGGCAGTATAGTGTAAAGGGTGCATTACTCGGTTTGGACTACTCCGTAGTCCGTACTCCGTACTCGGAATTTGATTAGGATGGGATATATTCGAGCCCTTTGTAATTAAATTGAGACAACACTTGTATTCAAAAATAAAAAATTTCGAAACTTTGCATAAGCTTCTATTGTATGTAATTACATGAGTCATGACGTCTTTCTTTGATTCCTTGTTAAGGGCCCCCGAGACGATCAAACGGTTTGATTGAAACCTTACGTCATACGTGTTTGATGCAACCGTTTGATGTGGAGTTGAAAGTAAAAAATATTTAAATCGGACTTATAGTTCCGGAGATATATGAACAAAACATAAAAACATACATACACTTTTGAAATTTTGCGCATTTGTTCAGATGCTGATATAGACTAACATAAACGAAAACTGGGCACTTTTGGAAATATTACATACATATGCGTCAATTTGATAACCTCCTCTTTTTTAGTCGGTTAAAAATAATGTACTCCAAAGAATGGTACAAAGTTTGTTCAAACGCATCGGAAGTTCGGAACACGATCAAACGGCGCGTTAAACACAACAAAAAAACTAGTTTTGCAAACGATCAAAATGGTTTGAGTCAAACCAAAATTTACGTGTTTGAGTCAAACCGTTTGACCGTCTCGGGGGCCCTTAAAAGCTACTCAATGCGACAGTACCATTGATAAAATTGATAAGCGAAAATATATTATTAAGATTACTGCATGTTTGATAAAAAGTAACTGAGGAGTTCTTTACTTATAATTATTCCACTTTTAAATCGCTAATTTTGAAGAACGTTATTTCTTACCCTAAAAATTTCTGGTCGTGGGCTATGGAATGTCGCCCATATAAAAAAAGGTCGAGTACCACTGGACTAGCCGAACCAGCCTGTTGATATAATATCATCGTGAGTCGTGACTATAGGCTTGTTTAGCTTTGTACGCGTATTATAGTAAACTAATTAGGTATATTACTTATAGCGTGCAGTATGGGAGATCGCAGACGACACACTTTTTGACATGCCGACTTTATGGGCGCTGCAGACTCGTTCACACAAGAAGAGTGTAGTCTGCGATCTCCCTAAGGGCGCGATCAGACGTGCGCGTGTTCTGCTATAGCGTATGGGAAAACACGCGCGCAGCACTCGCTGAACCGCGCGCGTTTTCCCATACGTTATAGTACAACTCGTGCACGTCTGATCACGCCCTAAGGCGTGTTTAATACACAGTGGTATAATCTTATATCTTTAAACGAGCAATTCTTGTATATATATATATGTATCCTCAGGTCAAATAGCTAGTATTATTAAACACGCCTTATACTAGCAAGGATGGGCTTCTGCTGGGAAGATTCTGTACATCAAATTGTATGGGTCAATTTATGCTAGCGCAGAGTCGAAGCGCATCGAAGCGAATTATTAAAAGTCAATATGAAAAATTCAACCTGAACTCCAAAGTGTTAAAGCACTTTCTTACTTCTGAGAATTTAAGAATTTGCTTGAATGCGCCTGACCACGGAGCTCATACAAAGCTCCGTGCGCCTGACCAATGCTGATTAGCCTCGCAAAAGTAATGTTACACGCGTTACGCTTTAGAGTTAAGGTTGAATTTTCTGTGTTCAGTTTTTGGAAATTCGCTTCGCTTCTACTCTGCGCTATTATAAATTGACCCTTAGCCTAAAATTCGAGACATAATATATGACTTGGTAGGAATTCAAAATGATTGATAATAAAAAATCTTTTAGAATAAACAAACTTCAGTGCTTGCTTTATATATTTTAAAGATCAAAATACATTTCTTACAACTTGTAACAGTTCAATCATACTAAAATACAATTTAGAACATAATATGCCATTGCTTATTACAATTGTCACTTAAAAAATACAAATGCTGCAAATAATATTATGAATGATAGCTTAGAGCTAAAAAAAAGTTACAATGTATCAAAATTATAAATCTGCAAGTATCATGGAGTAACATTCACAAACAGACACCGGCGGAATATAATTTTAACTAAACACAATCCAGTTAATTAACTTTTCCCATCATATTTTATACCAAAAAAGCCTTAATTCTAATACAATCATATTTATTCTCCTTAAAGCTAACATATTACTAGTACTTATAGCTACAAGTATAAGTCCGGATCAGTTCTATGAAGTCACACCACTGTCCACATCACTGCCTATATAGAAAACTATGTTTACCGATTGGCTAATGAATATTTTAGATGACCATTAGATCAAAGTCAAATGCAGTGAAAAATGTTGCTTGTTACCCGCTGAAACAAAATAATAGTCTTATTTAAAATATAATTTCTTTAATAAATACATATTTTATTTAATGTTAAGTGTACTTAGATGTTTCTTTACGTTTAAAATTTCTAGTAGAGTAGCATTAGTCTAAAAGCTGTAAACAACTACTACTAAATAAGTAAAAAGTTAACTAATTAGGTAAAGTTTTTACCTTTTAAACTGGAGCTCCTGGGCCACCCTTTTTGCCAATAAGTGACTTGTGGATGTGAGGAATAACACCACCACCAGCAATGGTAGCTTTGATCAGACTGTCCAGTTCTTCGTCTCCTCTGATTGCCAATTGCAAATGCCGTGGTGTAATACGCTTTACTTTAAGATCTTTGGATGCATTTCCCGCTAACTCCAACACCTAAAATATTACAAAAATAATGTAAACAATGAAGGAACGTGAAGGAACTGACAATTGACAAACACTTTCCCGCCCTTTAGAGTAAACAAACAATTTGCTGTGCATAGTGAAGTTCAAGACGTAAACATAGTTCTGCTATACAAACAAAACAACAATTTATATCGTATGAAGGAAATTATAATTGAAAAAATGATCAGAAGTGCAAAAGCATTTCCCGCCAAAAATAACACTTTCAATTTTTACTTCCTCTATATTAAAATTAAAAGAAAATATATGGAAAATAACTTCTTGAACCGCATTTCATAATTAAATGTGCAAATTCAGTTGAAATCTTAGTTTAATTACGCTAGAAATCTAGAATGCCGCCATATTGACAAGGCGTCGCTTACCTCCGCAGTCAAATATTCGAGAATAGCTGCAGAATAAACTGCTGCTGTAGCACCTACACGCCCATGACTTGTGGTTCTATTTTTGAGATGTCTGTGTATTCTTCCAACGGGAAACTGAAAATACGTGTCATTTTTATTTTCCTATCATTGATTTTCCTACGGCACTGGCGGCCGCCATACTAGAGGTCATGCGTATTATTAAATTTTGTGAAATAGTGTAAAATTCAAAATTATAGGTTTTTATGTTCTTCTAAAATCACCAAATATTTTATAATACGATTCTACATACCTGTAATCCAGCTCTTGCCGATCTTGAGACTGCTTTTGCCTTAGCTTTTCCAGAGTCTTTACCCGCTTTACCTCCAGCCTAAAATTCATCAAAAACCCTGTTAATTTTTATGTTACGGAGCTGAAACTTCGCCAGGACGTGTATTACACGATTATCTTTCAAAATACACAAAATTTTTTACACAACACTCATTATTTTTCACGAAATCTTGCAAAACTCACCATTTTGAAACGTGTTACACACTATCACCACTACAGAGAACAACCAACACAGGAAAGGCGCCAAGCCAAAACGCGCAACAAAGATGGCAGCGGCGCGCCGCTCGCTAGCTGTTGTGGTTGGCCAATAGTGCTTCACCGGATATGGCGTAATAACATTTTTGCTCTCTTTCTATCTCAATGTTCTTGTCTCTTTCTCACAGGCGTGGCGTTGCTGGCGGGAAAAATGGCGCGTAGGTACTTTGAGACACTAGCGACGCCCAAGCTATGTCGTAATTTTTAGGAACTATTTAAATGCACGGACGTAAAAATACTTTTTTTACGTCCGTGTTTAAATGTAGGTTTGGTGCATGAAGCTAATACAGAATTTGTTTTAGCTTCGTGGTTTGGTGATTATTGGTCGTAGGCACAAACTATATAGAATGCTAACGCATGTCGTAGGGTGAAAGGTCCACGAAAGAACGAACAAAATACAAAACTCAATCAAAGACAAAACTTAAATTATGAAACTTACAATAATTATTAAGTACTAGATGTCCCGCGCGGCTTCGCCCGCGTAAATTAGGAATTTTACAGAAACCGTACATTTTCCCATAAAATATATTTCCCCCGTTTTTCCCACATTTTCCTGAGTTTCTTCGGTCGTATTAGTCTTAGCGTGATATTATAATATAGCCTATAGTCTTACTCGATAAATGATCTAACACTGAGATAAGTTTTTAAATCGGACCTGAGATTGACGCGTTCAAGCAAACATACTCTTCAGGTTTATAAATCCCCACACTAGGCATAGCCTGTCCTGTGGGGCCAGTAGAAACATTCTCGTAAAATTTTATAACTTTTACACTTAAGATAATTACATAATATATTAAAACATTTACAACGAAAGATTAGAGGTAAGATTATATTTATGTATAGTAGTATTCCTTGGTAGGTTGTATTTCTTGATACCATCAAGATTCTATCAAGTTGATAGAATAGAAAATATTAGGTACGTAAGTATAGATTTTTTTTATTATCGCTTGACAAACTCGAGTCACGATCTAAAACACTATGAAATTGTATAATATGGTGATGATGATGATGATGAATGTAATTTGCATAGTACCTAGCATATGCTTTCTGTTCTTAAAACAACGCTGATACTCCCAAACTTGTATCTATAAAGAATCAGGAGTTCCCTCAGCACCTTCCGAACCACGGTATACCAGGTATATCTCGGTGCAAGTGGTGGTATATCTTACTTGTTGGTAGCATATGCTTAGAATACTTCTCACGAAACCGAAATCACCACATGTTTCCCTATAAGTTTTGAGGAGTGCCCTCGATTACTTATGGATCCTTCATCAGATCACCACTTTTGTGAATATAATCGGTTAACAAACGGCGGAGTAATCGTTGAATATAAGAAAACGAACATAACACCTCCCCCATTTTGCAAGTCAGTAAAAATTGTAGCCTATGTGCATAGCTGGGCATTAACTCGTTAATCCGTTAATCGTTAATTAACGAAGTTAACATTTTGATTAACGGATTAACTTTTAAGTTAACATTCAAAAATATTAACGGACTCGTTAACTTCCGTTAATATGCAGAAGTCCGTTAATCGTTAATCCAATGCCTACTATATACCGCACGGCACCGCGGCGGCGCGACACGAAAACAGGTTTAGACCTGTTAGTATGAAACGACAAGTGCCGGGCGGGCGGGCAGCGCAGCGCCGCGGCACGGCAGCAGCGAAACAAAAACAATACTAGATACATTTTCAGGCGCATGCGAGTGAGAAGAGATTTGTTTCGTTTTATCATTTTATTACTCTGCGCCGCGCCGCGCCGGTGCTTATAGAGAGAGTGATTTGTTTATGGTTATTATATAAATCATTTGCATGTTGATAAAGAAGAGTGCAGTATGATTTAGTTAGGTAGAATACAATAATTATAGAAGTATTTTGTTTTGTCCCTTACATGTTAACTTCCAAAACCTTAAACCAACAGGTTTTGTATTTTTTTTTTAATGAAATAAGGGGGCAAACGAGCAAACGGGTCACCTGATGGAAAGCAACTTCCGTCGCCCATGGACACTCGCAGCATCAGAAGACCTGCAGGTGCGTTGCCGGCCTTTTAAGAGGGAATAGGGTAATAGGGGAGGGTAGGGATGGGAAGGGAATGTATGTATACTAACCGAATGATATAAGTTACAACAAGGCCATATTACACATATTAACGATTAACGTTAACTTGCGTTAATTCGTCCGGAATGTAACGCTTTAACGTTTAACGAAGCTAACATTTTTTTTAACGGATTAACGATTAACGAAGTTAACTATTTGATTAACGGTGCCCAGCTATGCCTATGTGTTATTCTGATGTATAAGCTATATTATTGTAAAGTTTCATTAAAATCCGTTCAGTAGTTTTTGCGTGAAAGAGTAACAAACATCCATACATCCACACATCCATACATCCATACATCCAAACAAACTTTCGCCTTTATAATATTAGTAGGATAGTAGGAAGAAGGATTAGTAGGAAGTAGGAAGTATACTTATTTATTTGTTCGATAAAAACTATAAATGAACTAAAAATACCTAATATGTAATAGTAAAGCTTAACATTACGAGTTAGTACAGTCAAAAATATATATTTTAGGGTTCCGTACGCAAAGGGTTTTTTTAATGAATTAAAGGGGCAAACACGGAATATATAACACTTTAACATTAGTGTTATATATTCCGTGGGGGCAAACGAGCAAACGGGTCACCTGATGGAAAGCAACTTCCGTCGACCATGGACACTCGCAGCAACAGAAGAGCTGCAAGTGCGTTGCCGGCCTTTTAAGAGGGAATAGGGTAATAGGGGAGGGTAAGGAAGGGAAGGGAATAGTGTCAGGTAGGGAAGGGAATAGGGTAGGGAATTGGGCCTCCCGTAAACTCACTCACTCGGCGAAACACAGCGCAAGCGCTGTTTCACGCCGGTTTTCTGTGAGAACGTGGTATCTCTCCTCGAGCCGGCCTACTCGTGCCGAAGCATGGCTCTCCCACGTATAAAGGGTAAAAAGCGGGACCCTATTACTTAAACTTTGTTGTCTGTCTGTGTGTCTGTTTGTTTGTCTGTCTGTCTGTCTGTCTCCAGGCTGTAACTCAAGAACGGTAATAGCTAGAGATTTGAAATGTTCATAGATTATGTATATCTGTTGCCGCTATATCAACAAATATTAAAACAAAATAAAATGAATATGGGGGACTCCCATACAATAAACATGATTTTTTTGGTCTTTTTTGCTCTATATCAATAATGGCAACAGCTGGTAGGTACTTGAATTTTTCTCAAAGTCTATTATCTTATCTGATCTATAAGTAAGTACACTAATATCTATCTATACTAATATTATAATTGGGAAGAGTTTGTTTGTTTGTTTGTTTGTTTGAACGCGCTAATCTCAGGAACTACTGGTTCGATTAGAAAAATTATTTCAGTGTTAGATAGCCCATTTGTTGAGAAAGGCTAGATGCTATATTTTATCACGTTAAGACTAACAGGAGCGAAGAAATAGAGGAAAGTGTGGAAAAAACGGGGGAAATTATTTGAAAGGGGTTATTTGAACGTGCTAATCTAAGGAACTACTGGGCCGATTTGAAAAATTCTTTCAGTGTTGATAAGTACTGAAATTACTCGATAAACGGGCTGTTTAATAGCCCATTTATCGAGGATGAATACAGAAACACAATTTTGGCCTAATTTTGCTCTATAATGGTAAGGAAATCTTCGTGCGCGAGTCTGACTCGCACTTGGCCGATTATTTATATTGTACTAACTCATGAGTCATTTTTTCCTTTAGTATATTATTCTTATTCTTATATTGTATCTACGTATACTGTTCTTACAAATACAACCATAGTACTACCATCCTACTAATAGTACAATGCAATCTTTATTTTACTTTGCAACTGATTTTATTCATAATAACGACAATGGGACGTCAAAGGTTATGGTGTTAAATGTTATTAAAAGCTGATTACGTATAGGCTATACCATAAAGTCAATATACCTAGCGGAATAGAGAAACAAAGAGAGATGTCACTATCAGTAACACTGCGTGGTAAAAAGAGACGCGCGATACCTGACAGTAGCACTCTTTTTTTGCCGTCCAGTCGGCACGTGCCGCACGTTGACAATTTAATCTCATATAATTCATGTTCAATCATGTTTATGTTAGTGTATACGTACACATCTTTTTCACACAGATGAAAACCAATTGCGGTTTCGTTTGACAGCTCGAGATTGTTGCTCTATTCCGCTAGGTATATTAACTTTATGGGCTATACCTACTGCGGTTATTGCATGGTGCCTAAATTGAAGGATAATATTTTGTTTCTGTTGGGTATAACTTGACACCGAATACAGATATTAGGTTCTCTCGTATTGCCCTTTAAGGTTTTGAGGGTTCCGTACTACAAGGCGATTCTTACATCCCCACAAGAGTTCAGTATTTTATGTTGACAGGGTACAGGAGTTCAGGACTGTGAATACCTCTGTCAATTTCATATCATTGACCTCTGTCCTCAGAGGTTTAAGCAGCTCGAATAGGATTTATAACAGGACATAATATTGCCTCGACACCATCTCGACACGGACTGATGATGCACCAACTACAATTTGTACGCATTGGTTACAACTTACAAGTTACAGCAAAAAAATTAAAACACCGTTTTAAAATATATTATTTATTTATCTAGATTCTAGTACATACTTAGGGTACGTTATTTGGTATCTATAATCATTAATCACAGACAAATGGCAACTAGGGATGTCTGTTGACCGTTTCGAGATTGAAATCTTAGTACGTCGATAAATATCTAAAATATGGCAGTGATATTATTTCAAAATACCTCGTATGCTGAACTTCATCTTAAAACAATTAAAGGTTTATAATGTAAACTAAAACAATAATTTGATCACCATAAGTAAGTACCCAAATTATTTAATTAATCAGAATGAATTAAGATAAATGTTTATTAATTAATGTAGTCTGGCCTGTACAGTTAATATTAAGTACCTAACTTAAAACATGTATAAAATTATAACTAAGTAAATATTTATCATCTACGCGGTGTCTTCAGCAAGCTGGTCACAACGGTCCTCCATTTCATACTGAAAAAAAAAAGTTTTTTTTTAAATAATACTTGTAACCTACTCGGCTGACAGTCCACTTGCACCCAGTTGACATGATATAGATAATTTAATATTTATACATTATTTAATATTAAACTCAGGGTTTACTTAATCCAGACGGCGCAAGTGGGATTTAGTAGGTAAAGGGTTATGAACCTAAAAGCATAATTATTATGTTGGTCTAGCTCAGGAAGGTAAAGACTTCCACTACAATTACATACAATTTCGAGTAATATGTAACATTAACAACCTCCTCCTTTTTGGAAGTCGGTTAAAAAGATAAGCATTTTATGTGGATCCACAAACTATATTTAAGGTTGGGTTGCACCAGAGGCGTGGTTAAAGTTAAAGTTATGGTCAAAGTTATGATTATAGTTAAGGCTAATTTAATGTTAACCTTAACTTTGACCACAGAATTTGACAGAAGACGTTGCTGGTCCGACAAGGCTTTTTAGAACGTGGACGGGGGTGCTGCTGGTAAAGGAGAACTGTCAAAAATGGCGTTTTTGTATGATGACAGCGTTAGTTCCTTTTTTCGCCACGTGCATTTAAAGCCTTGTCGAGCTCTATGGTTATGGTTAAATATGGCGTCTTGATGGCGTCCATTTTTTAACTTAACCAAAAATTTGACATTTTGCATTGTAGTTAAGGTTATAGTTACAGTTAAGTATAAGTAGTTAAAGTAAGTTAGTGCAACCCACCCTAAGTAATTCGTCACGCGTAGTCGGTAATCTCTCCCTGCGCCATGTCACGCTTATTTAGGACCCGGGCCGTAGGCCGAGTGTATTTTCTATGTTTGGTATCATAATACCACTTAGGTTTGGACATCACATACAATATGACACATACGCACTAAAAAAAAAAATTAGAACATTCACCTCGTCAAGTTGCAAGCACTTGCCCCACTCGGCGAGGGAGATGCGGTGGTCGTTGTCCTCGTCGCACAGGTCGAGGAACGGCGCGATGCAGTGCTCCAGGGACATCAGCGGCGCGCGGATCGGGAACAACTCGTGACGGGATACGAATCTGGTTGATGTTAGAAGTTTGATTAAAATCAATGCAAGTCAGCGACAGAAATGGGAACTGAAGCACCAGTATACAGGGTGTTACAAAACGAAGTGATAATAGATAATAAGATAAGGTGTGTAATGTGTATGAGTTCCGACTCCCGTGTATAGAGTTCACTGTAAAAATAGCAGCGCTGAAAGAGCAATTTTTTTTTCACTTTTGTATGGAAGCTCATGACGCTGGGGCGCTTGCAGCCCATACAAATCACAGTGAACTCTCTACAAGGAACGCATACACACCCTAAAGAATTATCACTTAGTTTTGTTCACGGAATATATAACACTACAGGAAAGGGCATATGGGCGTGGCCCGCGTGCCATAGTTATGTCCAGCTGGACATAACTTAACCATAGTAAAAGGAGGGGAAGTAGGGTAACTCCGGCCCAATCCGCGATATAATTACCTACTGTCTTAGGGTTGTCAATTTTAGGCAGCGGCGCGGCAGGGTGGTGTGGGACCGCGTCCGCGCTTCGTTCGCGCAACCGCATGAACAGCGGAAACGTCGCGGTCTCCCGACTTTTAATAAAAAGTAACTCTTTATTGTGCATATTTGCATGCATATTTCGGCACTTTGATCGTGCATAATAATCCGATGTCTAAATAAAATTATAAAAATACCCTATAAAACAACATTAAAAACTAACTCCTATTTCACTTTATACTATAAACAAATCTGTTGTTAAGATTCGAACTTTGCTTTATGTGTATTGTGATTTACAATTAGTCAATTACTTATTTTTAATTACGATTTAAAATAAGTGATTGACTGTAAGTAGTTAGTTAATATACTACAATACGGAGAAATCGGCATTACTAAACGTAAAAAAAATCTGTTGACTGATCAAAAGTACCTAAACCATTATCTTATTTATACTATGTTCTAGTGGGAAAGTAGATCTACCTACCTACCTACTTCCTTTGAGTGATAGAAAACTAATACAATAAAAAAGAAGTAAGTGGGTATCTGATCATCAAGACGTAGAAATTATATTATGCTAGAATAAGTGAGTAGTACTGACCTTTCCTGTTCAACAGGTAATTTAAAAAAAGACAATTCTGGAATTGTTGCATTACTATTAAAACACCCAAATACACTGCAATATTGATCTATTACTCCTGCGATTATGATCGGACATTTTTGATTCGTTTAGCCGCGGTGCGAGCGTGCAGCGTAAAGTGTTAGCCCCGACTGGTACTGCCGAAATACTGTCCGAGATTTTGTTGTGTGCCGTGTGGCAACGCATTGATACTACGGCGAATATAACTTACTTCCCCTCCTTTTACTATGACTTAACTCGCACGCAAAAGGAAATTCGTGAGTACGGATTTAAACCTTACGTTAGTTGACGTAAGGTGTAAAATTGCGTACAACTTCAAGTCTTATCATATTTAGCTGTCAAGCGCCATCTAGCGTTGAATAACTGAACTCGGTAGTCAGAGCCGGTATTGCTAAATTTAAATTCTTCTTTATTTCAAAAGAGTTAGGATTGTTTTTACGACATTGGATTTAAAAAAGAAATCTCTTTGTGATTGGTTATTTCTTTTGTGTGCGTAAAATGTTACTGTGTGAGTTTAGCGACAGCAGTTTCAATGAAACTTACTTACTATGGCCCTTCCCACTCCGTATACAAATAATGAAAGACTAAAGTCCTCTAAGGTAATACAACAGATCAGCATCATCGACATCAGCAAAAGATTTGTTCAACTTTCAAGTTGCATTAGGACCATGAGTCGTGACAGGTCTATTACCTAATACCTATTTTGGTTATCATTGAGTTGTTTATAAATACTACCTGTCGTTGTCATGCGTGTCGAGGTCGCACCACTTCCAGATGGCGGCGTTGGTCCAGCGGCGCGTGAGGTTGGTCTCGGCCTCGCGCTCCATGCGCAGGTAGTGCGGGGTGAGCTCGCTGCGCTCGGCCATGTCGCGCATCACGTTGAACAGCCAGTCGCGCATGCGCCGCGGGAAGTCCGACATCTCGCTCTCTGTGCACTCGGGCATCTCCCGGCACTCGCCGTAGTACTCGATCTGCACGTGGTGGTACTGCGGCCCGCGGCACTGGTCGGAGCCGTCGAGGCAGAGGCACCGCTGCCGGTACACTTCGCAGTCCGACGACCACGTCTCGTTGTCGTGGGTGCACACCTGAAATAGTAACATGCTATTTATCTAGGCCTATAAAGCCACTTAAGCCTATTGGCCACATTTCGAGCTTTTCTTATTAAGCGTAGACTAGCATAGTAGGATGTATACCTACTATCAGGGAATTCATTTGTAAGCAGATATCGTACGTATTTTGTTTGGTCGGAATATGTCAAGACATTAAACTCATGCTAACCAAAACCTGTGTTTCATGATGGTGCAAATTTAAACTACTATGTCTGTTTTACCTATTGTATTATATATAGTAAAAGCAGTTTATCTAAATAAGTATATGCTCCAACTAACCCTCCTCCTGGCGTCGGTCTCGTAGGGGCACTCCTTGATGCAGTTGCAGGCGGCGTCGCCCAGCTCGTTGATCTCGCACACGCGCCCGGCGCTGCAGTGCACCTTCAGGCAGGGGTCTGTAGAACAAGGCAGAGTAGTTTTTTTGTGAACTTTCTTGGATGCATAACATACTTCCAGCTGATAACTTCATGCAAAGATGCATTGCTCATTTTAAGATGGTTCAAAACCATTGAACTCGCGATACTGTTTGGGAAACAGCTCGTACAGCCTTCTGTGTAGTGTGTTTCCTTCTGTCATCTCTTTCACTACTTTCAGAGGTACTACATTTTATTCTTCAGACTTCTTATATTTTTAAGGCAACAGCGTTCAGATAAACATAAACGTAGCGTTAGGTACCGTCCAAGTTGATTTCATTGGTCTCCTCCTCATTTGAGTCGTGGTCCTCATTCATGAGCTCGTGAACTCGAGCCTTCTCCGACTCCTGTAAAATTAAGAAGCCATTTATGTATTTGTAAGAATTGGAATTTATTTACTCGGGCTTACGAAGTTGAAAATTTCTTGTATCTGGAATTATATGCAATCACTATTGAGAAAACACTAGACAAGAATATACCTGGAATCTCTGCTCATCGAGTCGCTCAGCCATGCCTCTCTCCAGATGTTCAGCATCAGTGTCCTGGTGCGGCTCGAAGGACTGGCGGGGGGAGACGGTAGGGAATAGCCTAGCGGCCGCCAACATGGCTGGTTCTGTTGTTGTGGTTGTCCGGAGGCGCTTGTGCTTGCGACGCTACACATGAAGAAAAATGTATGAGGTGACTATAACTGATAGCATAAAACAGTATTTTACAGTACCACTTAGCTCACTTTTTAAGCATACATGGTTGAGCTACGGACAAAGATATAATTACCAAGAGGTAAATCTAACCAACCAACCAAAAGTTGCTAATATAAAATTGTTGTAAACTAGAAAGTAACTTACAACGGCTTCTGAAGAGGTGATCGCGGCGACCAAAACTGCCAACACAAGAAGGCGTCTCATGATGACTGCCTTCAGTCAGCCTTCTGCAATAAAAAGAGCATTTGTCTTGTATCCAGAAGTTCAAAAGATTGGGCTGTAGTTCAAGCCTGAATTTATGGATTTCTTTATGAAAAGTTAATGCTCATTACGACTAGTGCGAAAAGGATATGTTTTAATTAATCGTCCTATCTTAGCGTGTAATTATTCTGTGGCTCGCATTCAGTTCTTGAACTCTGCGGGTCTTTGCCCGGGCGCAGATAGCATGTGCCGCTTTACAGTAGAAACTTCCTGGGGCTTATCGGAATATACTGGGTGGAAATAATTATTGTAAAAAATAATAATTGTAATCATGATGGGCATAATTTCAAAGAAATTAAGAGTTAGGTCAAAATATTTTTTTTTCTAGACCGGAGTTTTGTGAACCTCGTAAGGTCGTATTTAGATATCAAATACTACGATAGGCAGGCTACAAGTCGTCTTGTTTACCTATAGCAAAAAGCGTTGACTTAATTCTAAGAATCGCTTTGTAATTTAAGCTTACAACGGTTGGTTCACAAAGGGCAAGTCGGAATTTAATAAACGGCACGTTCCAACGCACGTGTAGGTCTGACCGGATGGCGGATATACATCAAGATCAGTGTACTCGTATATTGGTCAAGCCTAGAAAAATATTATTATAATATTTAGAGCTAAAATGTAATACCCATTACCATAAGTTGGGATTTCTCGAAACAGCTTTTACTAACTACTTACTAAAATTTAAACGACTGGATTGGATAACGCAGATTCATTATAGCCTTAAAGATATCATATCAAGCTTTTACTTTCATTAGGCAGTAAGCACAGAAGTGTATACTGCGGGAAAGTGATCTGATGAAGGGAAAGAAGAGAATCTCAGAGACCAAGGCAGCTGGCTCATTGATGCCATATCACTTAACAGTGTGAACATTAGTATGATCAGGCTAGCAGACTCCTATTGTTATTGGATGCAAATGCATCAAAGGCTCTGCCTCGACCGGCTCGAACTGTGAGTTGTGACGTACCTAATGGTCGGCCTCTAGGGCAAATCTGAATTCTGATTGATCTAATGCCGACGTTATATTTCGTCCAATTCATCCTGACACTTAGAATGAGAAATAGATTAATTTGC
This sequence comes from Aricia agestis, assembly GCF_905147365.1. NCBI lineage: Eukaryota > Metazoa > Arthropoda > Insecta > Lepidoptera > Lycaenidae > Aricia > Aricia agestis. Next base: position 15,912,680 of record NC_056408.1, on the reverse strand, counting down.
GCAGGCCAGTGGCAAATTGCATCCGATAGAAGATTGTATGATGAGACAACCTATAAGCGCCTATGATATTTAAGCTGGAAGATGTGGATCAAAAAATTCTAATATCAATTTACCAATCCAGATTGTGATATGTTTTAAATTCATAGTCATATTGAAATTATTTTAAATACTACAATCAAGTATTTTTGTGACAAAGGTTATCTAATAGGCCTCGGCGATAGGCATGCCCGCGACCTAATTCCCTAGATTCGTTCCTTGCTCCAATCCTTGTAATTGTCAGAACCGAGGCGATGGTCGCCACAGTCCATTCGTCTCTATTGACCCAAATTCCTGTCATGTTACCTCGCGGTTTAATTTGCTTAAGTGATTGGACCACATATCGGTAATAGAAATGATTTCAGATGCGTTTAACGATGAGAGAGTTTAAATTTCAAAGTGATAACTGCCGATAAATATACAGAGCCGTCCAACAAGTTTAGATTCCTTTAGATTTTAAAGCTGTAATCATAGATCTCAGATCATAGTAAAATACGGATGAACGCCCATATAGTAGAGATGGGGAGGGTGCTATTTTTATAGTCGCTCGAGCGTCATGGAGACCTAGTAGGTTTTGTACATTAGGTAAAGATGATAAAAAAATAATAAGAGCGTTTATTTTAGTGGTGGGTTCAGAAACTGCAGCCATTTTAAAGTTTTGAAAAAGAAAATATATTCAGAAAATTGCTTATTTAGGTAAATTTTAAATATATTTTAGGGAACAAGGACTAAGTAAATCATGTTTAGAGCAAAATAAAATATCTGCGAAGCTTAGTTAAATCTTAATCTGACAGATCCGACGACATTTCAATATAAAAAAATAAAAAATAAAATTACCTACAACGTGAGAAATCTGATTTCTATACCATGATAACTAGACACATGTCGGAAGCCTATGCAACTTAATCTGACACGTTCGAGCTACTCCCGAAATCCCCTCTTCCCCTCCCCAACTATTATAATTTAGCATAGCTTTGTCACTTTCTAAAAACGTCTGTTCTTAGTTCTTACAAAAACAGATTTTAAGATTTTTTTTAGTAGCCAGCATAGAAACAAACTGTGATAGAGTTTGCGATGACTAAATTTAACTCGTGGTGAATATTTTTGTCCACAGTAGGTATATCGACCGATAACCTGCGCCCCCGTCATCTGCGTCGCACTCGATATAATATCTATCTTTACGACTTCTCCAAAATTAACATTATACACTAACCATATTATTATGTTCACTATCATTAGTAATTCAATACAATCAAAATTTATATTTTTTATTCTGTCTGTTAATAATCTTAGCAATTAAGTTACTATTAACATAGCTGAGAAAATTGTCGACCTATTCGATCACAAAATATATCAAGTTTTACAGTTCTCGTCTGTGATAGCTCATAGCGCGTTGTTATAATATTGAGCCAGATTACAGATACATTGGACTGAATATTTTTAATTACAGCTGCTGGATGCTGAACATGACGTGTACATTACCGTACATTTTTCCGAAATGTGTACTTACAATGTAATATATGATAAGTAACATGTACATTTTTGATCTGTCGGCTGGATTTAATGCCACTAGCTCCAGCTACTGTACCTACCAATGTAAATCACCACTTATGTGGAAACAGTATTTAAATAAAACGTGACACAATATTTTTTCCTATCGTGAATTGCGAGAGGTCGCGCTATCGGCGGACATGATAACCGCTTCCGACGGGGTCGCGAATCACCACCGCGCACGGGATAAGCAACACTGACCCATATTGAATTATTTCAATAAAAATAATTTATAAAGCGTTGAATTAAACTCAAATATTATCATTTACGAATAAATAGAAGGCATAACAAACAATAATCGGCCAAGTGCGAGTCGGACTCGCGCACGAAGGGTTCCGTACGTAAGTAGAGCAAAAATAGGCCAAAAATAGTGTTTTTTGTATGGGAATTTTTATTTTATTTTAATATTATTATTGATTTTTGAAGTAGGTACCTACACATATTAAGGCCTTTGTGAAAATTTGAAGTGCAAAAAAATCACGTTTGTTGTATGGTAGCCCCACTTAAATATTTATTTTATTTTGTTTTAGTATTTGTTGTTATAGCGCGGCGGCAACAGTAATACACATTCTGTGACAATTTCAAAAGTCTAGCTATAGCGGTTCTGGAGATACAGCTTGGAGACAAATAGACGGACAGACATCTCAGTAACAGGGTCCCATTTTTACTCTTTGGGTACGGAAATAATAAAGCAATAAAAACAAAGCTTTTAAACCTCGAGAAATGAGTTAAAACTTAAAAGTGTACCGCAAGGGCCTTTACTAGAACACATTTCATACTTTTCTATCAACAATATTCTGATCATTTTATCTACAAACTAAATATAATATGTACTTATCATGATTAAGATATTATTAAGCTAATAAACAAAACACGGTACATATTTTAAATTTTATTAAAGCTATTTAGAGATTACTTTGGTTTGGTAGGTACGATATTATAGGTACCAATTATTATTATTACTATCCCTATTTAGTATTTATTCATTTATTCAAAATTTTAGTTGAGCAAGAATTTTAGCGCGAGAACTGTACATTTTTCCTGAATGAATTCTATTTCTATCCTATGTCCTTTCTCAGGACTCAAAGTATCTTCATACAATATTGTGAAGTAGGTATCAAATAATTCAAATATGAATTTAAGCTCTAGCTATAAGCAGTTTCTAGGTTCAAACGTGTACCTTCACTACTAATATATAAAATTCTCGTGTCACAGTTTTCGTCGCCATACTCCTCCGAAACGGCTTAACCGATTTTGATGAAATTTGTGAGCATATTGAGTAGGTCTGAGAATCGGCCAACATCTATTTTTCATACCAAAAATTATTTATATGGCAAAACAACGTTTGCCGGGACTAGTAGGTAATTATATATTTTGAGCTCTGCATCTGGGGTTATTGCAACCGTTTCCCCTGGCCTACATCCGCCAGTTTTACGACAGTTTACTGTTCAATAAACAGCATGTGAACGCATTCTACAAAGCTCCAGTTGCTACATAGCCTATGTTGTGAATTCATAATATTATTGCCAATCGAAATGGTCCAACATATTTTTACTGGTGATGTAGATGAATGTAGAATTCTGATGGTAAAAAAAATATCAAAATCGGTCCTGTAGCTTTTGCGTAATGCGGAAACAAACGTACAAAAAATTTCGAAAATCGGTTCACAAACGGCGGAGTAATCGTTTAACATACAAAAAAAAAAAATCCACAGCCGAACATAATATAACCTCCTCGTTTTTTGGAAGTCGGTTAAAAATTAAAACATTCCTACTTTATTTTAGGTAAGTATAAGTAAGTAGGTATAGAAGTATAAATTTGATATTCCTATTGACATAGAAATAATTAAAAAGATATTTACATGTACATAGTAGCAAATCTCTACCTCATTACTATAGTCTAATGTTATTTATTCCTTTAAGTATAAAGTACCTACCTACACAGTAGCTCGTGGAAAAGTTAATATTCGTCAGCGAAAACTAACACCGAACCCCCATATCTGCATCGTTTACAATTAATTCACCTTTGAAAGAACCTTATCCCAATGACTTAAGAGGATACCACAGCAGCTAGAGAAATGAAAAAAAAGTACGTGTAATATCTATAGCTGTCTCCCTTACCTCAAGCCTATACCGCAGAACGCGATAGAGACAACTGCAGAAAATCCAGAAAATCAACGATTCGTTGTCCCCTGATTCCTTCTCCAAAACTTAACTGATTTAAGTACTTTTTTCATTAAAGATTAAAAAAAGGCTTGAGCTGTGTTCCTATGTTTTGATTTTTTTGTATAATCTATCCAAATCTGTTTTCTGGACGTTTGAACACAGTGGAAAATCTGGCCATTTTTTTGGGTTTTTGAACGTTCATATCTTATTTAATAATTAAATTATGAAAAAAAGGAAAACATAGGGACATTGTATTAGTGGCCATAGATATTCAGGAAAAAAATTATAACTCTACTAGCATTATCCAGGGAGGAAACAGGGGACAGCGTTTGTATGGGAAAAATGGCGGTGTGGAATCCTCTTAATAATCACTTTTAGAAACTCAGCGATAAAATAAGTTTTAAAAGACTTGTGCCCTGTTGCATAAACACAGCCAGGCTAAACTCGTTTCAGAACCACATAATATACAGGAACAGTATAGCTGTAGTATAATACCTTTATGGATCTTCTAACTAAAATAGATTTTGGGCAAATCATTATGTGGAATAATATTATTTTAATAAATGTACTTACCTAAATAATTATTATTTATATGCATGAAAAGCTGAAGCTTACACAGCACTGTAACATTTTATGGTAAAAAAATAAAAATGTTCTTCGTTCATCGAGTTACCCAATATTCTAATTTAAATTACCAATTTTATTATTTTTTTTACGAAAATAAGATACTTTTTTATAGATCAAAAAAGTACTGTCTACAAAAATATTTTTAAGAGCTTACCGTATTCTTTCTCTGTATGTACGCAATGGTCGAGCACACGCCGCCGACTGCTCCAGGGGCTGCGCCAGCGCATTTTACGTAGCACTATGGTCGTATAAATTTCAACCATGCGATCGAGGCACAATTGAATTGCAATTTCAACACTGTAATTATAATTTTGTTCAGGTCACAGAATAACTAAAATTTTATTACTATGGAACTTCATGGCTTTTAAAATATTTTGAAAGTTGATTGTAAGTATGGCTTTTATAACCATTTTTCTTTCAATTCAAAGTGATAATTTAAATCTTTCGATACTGCACAAGGTTTTATCAGTTTGCTGACTGTATAAACTAAAAAGCATCATTCATCAACAAAGTATAATCATACATAATGCTTTAGGCAATATCGCGATTGGATATCCGATTCCAAGAATTTATTCATTCGACCCTGAAGAATACGACGAGACTAAGGTGGCGCCAAGGACATAAAATAAAACTGGATTATGTTTGTTACTAGGACATTGTTATTTTTTCTAGATGCAAGTAAGTTTGTATATAAAATATACTCTAATAAGTTTTATTAAGTAAATCAACTTACAATATATTTTTTTTAAGTTTACGAAAATGGCAATTTCCACATCTATATAAATTCTATCTTTGTTAACCATAAAATAATTATTGCTTTAAACTAAGGGTTAAAGCAATAATTGTTTAAGGTTAAGTTGCACCACAGGCGTGGTTAAAGTTAAAGTTATGGTTAACTTTGACCGGAGAAATTGACAGATGACAGCTGGTCCAATATGGTTATAATTGAACGTGGGCGGGGGCGCGTTTGGTAAAGGAGAACTGTCATAAATGGCGTTTTTTGTATGATGACAGCGTTAGTTCCTTTTTTCGCCACGCGCATTTAAAACCTTGTCGAGCTCTATGGTAATGGTTAAATATGGCGTCTTGACGGCGTTCATTTTTAACTTTAACCAAAGATTTGACATTTTGCATTGTAGTTAATGTTAAAGTTGTTGGTGCAACCCAACCTTAAGGGTAAAAAGGAATTATATAATATAAAGGCAGATCAGAAATAAAACACTCATTTGTTACAAAAAGTACATCTCTATTACAGAGGGCGGTGGCGGGTAGCGGCGCCACTCGTTGCACTCAGCGCTGCTCCATACAACTTTACACACCGCAATATACACCGATCTGTACATTCACATCACATACGGTTCTTATAGGGGAAACCACCACTGACAGGACCTGTATCATATTCTGTATCATGTATGAACACGATACAGAATATGATACAGGTCCTGTCAGTGGTGGTCACTCACATACAAACTCCGCGGCGTAAAATAGCCCAAGGACCACATCCGGTATTTTATTAATAAAAATATTTTCTTCACATTCACGCTTTTCCTTTTGGTCGTCATTATTTTTCAAGTGGCTTTACCAATGAATTAGACAAAGACGGCAACGAACGAGAAGTAAATATTTTTATTAAAAATAAGACCTTTGTACAGAACTAAGCACAATGTGACATCAGAAAAAGTACTCATCGTTATACATATATCAGAAAGCATGGACTAAAAGAGGATACATTTAGTTTGGATAAGCTTCAAAGACATTTAAACTTACTGTCAAGTAAAAAAATATCCAAACACAAAATGTGTCCCCGTTTAATCTTCCATACAAACTTACAGGATGTAAAGTTAGCTCAAACATGGTTTGATGTCTACAGAGCAGCTCGATTCATTAATCAGAAATAATACATGTCATGTAACAATGGGTAAAACCTTTCAATTATTTAAATCCTGTCGAAGACGCGCTTTCAGAATTGCCAGTGGAGAATTACCTTGTTTTGGATGGCTTCACAGTTCACACTGATGTTAGTTCGGGTTATTGCTGACCGTTTATAAAATATAATTTCTTCTCTTTTGCAAATACAAGGTATGAAAGAGGTAACATGATATTTAATTCACAATAAAATAACCCAGACTGGCACAAGACCACTGGATCTAAAATAGGGCAAATCTTCTCGTTAGAATAATCAACAAATAAATGCCAAAAGTTTCCTCGAATTTCGTATAAGTTATGAAATCCAAGTTGATTTATCACTTGAAGAGAACAGTTATTGTAACAGTTGAAAATTATTACAGGCAAAATATTTCATATTAAATAGTCTGACATATTATATGGTGATAAAAATACTTATAATATGGCAAGACGAAGCTATGTTTAAGTTATATATATTTAAAGGCCATTTGTCATTAACAGATAAATTAGTAACTTAGATAATAAATAGATTAAATCATATAATATACAGCTGTAATAAGAAGTAAGTGCAAGATTATTATTATGATTGAAAATTAAAATTATAAATAGAAAAAAGTTGTTGTCGATTTTTGCGCGTCTTTAACAGGATACAAATCATTATATTTACAATAAATAAGTACATGACATTGGAATTGAGAGCTCTCGCTCACATTGTCATATTGGTATAACACCCGCTTTGTATTGTCCAGGGATTCATAGTTCCAACAGTACATTTTATAAAAAAAAAACTAAACACATATCATGATCTAAGGATTATTTGGAGGTGCCAATGCAATATCACAATGTGGTACAACCTTAAAACTGACGTTACACTATTATTAATTTAAATCACAAAAACAGAATACATAGGAAAACTATAATTTAACTCGCTCTCGAATTACATAGAAAAACGTCTTATACAGCTACGATTGAGACGCCCGTGCGTAGAGTTAGGGAGAATACATGGAATATATCGAAAACATATACAGGATTATTAGGCCTCGGGGCAAAACATAAAAAATATTGTAGAGGCAAAATTATAAACTAAAAGTAGTTCCTGTTTTTAGAATCAGTCGTGTAAGACCCACTTGCTAAAATGATCATACTATCTCAACAAGTCTGGAAGCTGGATAAAAAAAACATTAGAACGATATACTTGTCTCTTTCAGCCGCGTGCATTTTAACGCTTATTTCCTCAGGCCGGCATAAAAACCGAGATAGCAATATTTTCGTGCGCAAATAAGTATCTATAGTTTGTGCGTTTTAAGATGATATGGGTGACACTTCTCATATTCCTTGCTACGGGTTTTTTTTTAAAGAAAACAAAAAAAATCAAAATGTAAAAAATTATAATCCATCTACAAAAACAAATGTTTCCTATAATTGTAAATGAATTAAAATGAAAAGTTGCCAAATGCTAACTTATTAATATAAAATAATAAATATAAAAAAATTTTAACTGTGAAAATTATTGTTACGAAAATATTTGAAAAATGTCAGATGCATGAAATGGAACTTATGCCAATAGAGATTGACACTGTTGAATCGAAATCAAATCGATAAAAAGGGCGGCCATTTTAAATCGCCGGCGCCACTCTGAAACGTCTCAGGTACGAAATCGATAATTTCGATTGCAATTCTTTTACGAAGTGATTCGATATTTTTAAATTATCGATTAATTTTCTTAGGTAACTTCTCTACTATTGTCAATTATAATGTGTCACCCATATCATCTTAAAACGCACAAACTATAGCGACCGAGCTTAAGCCCCAATTTTACCAACGAATGTTAAAGTTAACGCTCGAATTAGTATCACGTTACCTCTTTCATATTTTTTCTTATGAATGAAAGAGAAGACATGACATTTTAACAAGCTGTTAACACTAACATACGTTGGTGAAATTGGAGCTAAACATATTTAATCCACGATTAAGAGGCGCTGTGTGTCAAAAATACCGCACGAGGGACCTCTAACTACGCACCGGCAACCAATAGAAGTGCTCAAGTAGTCTAGTAAATGCTTAACAATTATAAATTATTGCATTGGGAACGACTCTAGTCAGCCGAGGTCGGGTACCAAACGAACCTACTATCGAAATGACGTCGCTAGATGGGGTTCACGTCGCTATGTACACGAATGACGAATATATTTCGCTTTATAACCTTCTAGAAATTAATTTCCTTTCGTAATTCTAGAGACCACTTGCACGGAACTAGACTTGAATTAATTCTGGATGAATATCGTAGCATCGCTCTTTTAATTATGAAGAGCGACAGAGATGACATGATACTTAGGGTTAACTAACCTAGATCTGCGCAGGTGGGCCTAACAAACTTTAATTAAATAGCACGCGTTAAAATGGACGCAAAAATGTTTTTAGAATCACGAAAGGATTTACAGTACTATAATAGGGTATGATGATTTCGATTGACAACATAAATTTAGTATTACTAACGCTCGATTTTACTCCAACATAATATAAAACGCAGGTTTAAATTGAACGCAACGCACAACTGCCTCTTCTTAGTTATAATCACCGTGTCTCTTACATTTATTTTTATTTTTTGGACAAGAGACACAAGATGTTGTAGTCCATACAAGCGGCGCGACACCGCTCATTTAAAATTCTGAGTTCGATACTAAAAAAATCACTTCGGCGACATTTCACTAATACTACAATTTACCAAACAATGAGAATTTATGGGAATTAAACGTCCCATAGATTTCTCTGTCGCCGTTGACGATTTACAACCGAACTAGGTAAAACCAATATTCCAAAACACAAACCTAAGCACTAGCCACATACCGAATCGTACCTTACATAATATTTTCCTACCATGAGTGATTAAATTCGATTGAAAGCAATAAAAAAACATATTAGGACGATCATTTTTATTGCATGGTGATAGTACAAAAAAGACATGTTTCAGAGATCATTAAAGTTACATGAAATGAAGACCATTGACAAACACGGTTACAAAATGTCGACCTATCCAGCAAGTCGAATACGGCTTGGGGCGGGGCGTACGCTCCCGCAGATGTTGCGTGCACGCACGCATCTAACGTTCAAATTTAAGTTTCCGATATTTTTTATGTATACGGGAAATATTGTATTTTGTAATACGAACTTTCACCTCTTCTATTTTTTAATACACACGCTATGATAGACTCTTTGTATGTAAGTTTAATATATTGTATGTATTTTAGTTGAAATTGGTTGATACTCACGTTATTATTTTGACGTCACAAGCATACATACAAGTTACAACCTACAAGGGAACCATTTAGTTTTCTATTAACTTTTCCCAAAGTAAATATTATGTTTAGAAAAAAATTGTAAAAAACTTTTTATTTTTTTTAAAAACCAATTAATTTTTTTTATAAACATGATCTTACTTTGGTAAATGACAATGAAAATAGAAATTACATTTTGCAGTGAGATACATACTTCAGAACTTTTTGTGTTATTTCTAAGTCAAATATTACTCTTCTTTCAACATTTTTGAAAAAGAAAAATTCAGTAATTTGGGACTACGTGATTTACAATAAGTTACTGTTTTAAGTTGGTTTGGTAATCAGTAATCACAATACATTTGTAACAAAATAGCTAACAATTAGCATACAAAATATAAAAAGATGTTAGGTCGGTTACAACGTCTTACAAAAATAACTGCTGACGCAAAATACAGACATAGATTAGTAGCAGTTCTGTAATATCCGATAATATTGAATTGTTTCGAAATATAACCAACGGAAATAATGGTAACATTTTATTTTTTAATAGCACAGTAGTATTACAAATTAATTGCAAAAATAACCTCATATTGCTTTGAAATGAAATATGAATGTTCGTGAAAATGAATGATCATGGAAGTTGCGAGCTTTTGATATATTATTATGACTTGTCAGTGACTCAAGATTTCATTTTGTGATTAGACTAGAGAGCCACTTGAGGCATCATAAATAAGAACGGCACTAAAATACATATTACGATTAGGTATGAGTATCTTGTTATTATTTCATATTAATGATAAAGTTGAAATGGAGTAAATATAGTTTTATCTTTTACAGTTTTTATGCGATACGTGAACCTATTTAAAGGTGAAATTACGTTGCATAAAATTATTCAACGTAAAAATATGATACATATTTTTAAGTTGTAGGTATATATTTGTCAAATTATTGTTGCACTTATAAATTGGACTGAATGACATCGAGTAGGGTATTCGGTGGTCCTGTCGGGAGCCGGTGAGCCTAGACTAGATTTTAGATACACGGGTACGAGGCCGGACCGTGAGCTTACGAGGCCCTGCCTGCCTAGCATACGCCAACGGGATATCTCACTCTAGATGTTTTTTTGATGTTTGATGGTTTGTCTCTTCATCTCTATTGACCCTAGCATGACAAATATTTTTTCTCACGTAGATCTATCATCGAAATAACACATTTTTATAGAGTTTTGTCAAGATAATGTCGAGATTTTGACATTATGAGATGAGTAGTTTTTAATTATCTCGAGAGTGAGATATCTCGTTGGCGTATGCTAGGCAGGCAGGGCTAAATCTACTTAGGGCCACAACATTTTAACTGTCAGTTCGTAGTACCAACACCTAAATTGTATAATAAACCTCGACCGTAGGATTCTCAGGGATACCAAAAAATTTTTAATAAAATTATGAATTCTTTCGCATTATCGTCTATTTTTGACTTGACTTAGCTGGGGGGCGAAGGTCCTTGAACTCATGGGGCCCTGGGCTTAAGCCCAAATAGCCATGTGGTAGATCCAGCCTGCACGGGTAATTCAATTGGTTATATTTCGAACAATGAGTGACGCTCGAAAACTTGAGTGCCGACAGAGCCGATACTACGTGACACGCGCGCTCGCCGTATCGGGCCCGACGGCACAAATTAATTTACTATCTAACTACTTAAGAAAGCGATATGCGAAGCGAAGTTAAACCGGGCGCGGGAAGTTACAAGGTAAAACGCCCGTCTATTGACACACGTCCGGTCGACTCGCGAGATAAATTGAAAGAATCGAGGAACCTAAAATAATGCAGCGTCGACGAGCTAGGTGTCAACAGTCGGGTCAGCTTTACGTAGTCGTAAACGTATTAATTACACGGGGCCGCGTCGCCGGCGCCCGCTCACACACGCCAGCGCCGCGCCCGCACATGACACCCACGGGTCTGGAACAACATAATACACGTTCACTCTTCACGTCGATGAACCGATATATTCATATATTATAGTCGTACCGTGCATCAAAATACATTACTATAGAAGAGTAACTGAGTCAATGAATGGTTGCACGAAATATTCACCAAGGTTTTAGTTGCTTGTCATACAATTCGCGTTGCCCTAGCTACGTTTTTATGAGAACAACTGGGGCCCTAAATTGTGCGTTTCAATGTATGAGAGTTATGGTACCTTAAGTCAAAATCAGAACTAGCTCTCCAACTTGGACTTTAAAAGGTGTCGATTAAAAAACAGCTGTTTCACTGTTCCTGCCGAGTACCATTTTTTAATGATAATTTTTTTACATCGACAACAGTGTCGTATAAGAACTGTATGTATGTAGTTATAAATAAAAATAATTAACAAATGTTGCGTCCACACTCACAGATATTTAATTATTACTCAACTTTAATGTATTTATTTAAACACCTTAAGTTACAAATTTAATAAAGATTGAAGACGATATCTTCATACACTTTCAAACCATTTCATTAAGTTAGCGTTAATTAATAATTAAATAACATTGAGTTTGGCCGTTAGAGTTCTATTACAATAATTTCCTCTCTCAATTGAATCTATAAACTAGACTAGACACAGACCTGTGTGCGGGCGGCTAGCGGCGGTAGGGCTGGCGCGGCGTGAAGGCGGCGCGGTGCGAGGACAGCGGGCGGCGGCGCGGCGGCTCGCGGGCGCGCGCCTTCTTCTCCTCCACGTTCAACTTCACGGGGGCTTCGCCCTCCACCGGGAAGTACAGCGGCTGCAACAGAGCATAAATTAGTTTCTCCTTTAACTTAAAGCTTATAGGTGTGTATAGTTTTGATGATGCTCAATGGAGATAAGAATGTTTTTTTTTGTATCAGCAGCGGCCTGGGGCACTGTCGATTTGATTCAACTTCGATCGCGATCCGTACTCTGAATAAACTTGAATAGAAATCGACATAACCTAACGTCAAATTCTCGATCTTAATTAGTTACAAAGCTGACGTTACGTGACAGTTTGAAAGGAACCAAATTTAAAACGGTAATAGTATGGGAGTTACGTTTCCTTAGTTTTTATTATTCGTAGACTGAGATCGAGTTGAGTACTCGGTTGAGTCAGGAGGAAGGAAGCAGAGGCCGGTATAAATAGTCAGTACTCTAGATGCATCTCGGTCTCAAGACACGTTTCAGGCTCTGTGATTGGTCCAAATTTTGACAGCCAACCAATCACAGAGCCTGAAACGTGTCTTGAGACCGAGATGCATCTAGAGTACTGACTATTTATACCGGCCTCTGCTTCCTTCCTCCTGACTCAACCGAGTACTCAACTCAACTATTTATACCGGCCTCAGTTACGGTGAAGCTGATGAAGCCTTAGTTAAGGGGGAATATTCGATAGGACGGGGTTATAAGACACTATGCTGTACTAAAGGCCGGCAACGAACCTAGATCTAATGTTGCGAGTGTCCATGGGCGACAGTAGTCGCTTTTCATCAGGTGACCCGTTTGCTCGCTTGCCCCCTTAAAAAAAAACTTACCGCGGCACTGAGGCAGTCGGCAGCGGCCTGCGCAGTCTCGTACGTGATGAAGCCGTAATTGGGGTGTCGGGGGGCGCCGGGCGCGGCGGGCTTGCCGTGCACCCGTAGCTCGGCGACGGGCCCGAAGCGCGCGAACAGCGCCCGCAGCTCCTCCTCCGTCGCGGAGTGCGGCAGGTTACCCAGGAACAGCTGCTGCGCGTCAGAGTAGCGACGCGACTCGCCTGAAGAAGTAATAATACCTTATATTATGACAAAACAACGTTTGCCGGAACAGCTAGTCTAATATACAAAATTCTCGTGTCACGGTGTGCGTAATTAACTTCTCTGAAACGGCTTGACCGATTTTCGTGAATCTTAGCGAGCATATCGGCTAGGGTTGAGAATCGGACAACATCTACTTTTTATATTGATAAGTGCATTTGTTGAATACATAATAGTAAATTGTTACAACTCGAGACTGACGGCGACCATTGTTTGTGCGACGGGATAGCGATGGACTTTGCCATGGTGACATACTTATTTAGTCACTTCAATAAAATAATATGGGCGAAATACTTTATATGGCAAAAATTTGTTTGCCGGGACAGCTAGTAATATTTTTTTATTTGCACATAATATAAGAATACATAAAAAAGACAAAAAACGAAAGAAACAACAACAAAAAATACTAAATTAATTCCCTGTACCGTTATTCGAAGCTTATTTAATTGAGATAGGCACTACGTTTCCCGCCATTATATCCATACTATTGACTTCCGGTTACTCCCACTTTCATGGTGAAGAGGTAGGGAGAGTTTATAAAAGCGAGCTAACTCGTCTGCCAGTTCATTGGCGTCTTGTTTCCCGCCCGATACGGTAGTGTTTTTGTACACAAGTTTATGTGCAATTTATTTCAAGGAGTTACACAGGTATAAGTGCAATTTATTTCAAGGAATTACACAGGTATAATTGAATTTATTTCAAGGAATAATAATAAATAAATATCTACAGGTATGTTATATATATTTTTTTATATTAATTAGATTAAATATATTTTAATACTTATATGAGAAATAAAAAAAAAATGAAAAAAGTACCAATTTAATAAATTTTAATTAATTATTACTATCGATGAAAAAAGTACAAAATATTTTCATCTTATTTTTCTTTAACGGTTTTTCCGTTCAAAATCATTTACAAATTTTATTTATATCACTTACAAGTTTATAAACAATTTTAGTTTAACATAATGAAATTATTAATTTAATGACTAGCTTTTCAGCATTTTATTTTTAGGATGAATGGAAATGCTAGTAAAATATGTGAAAATGGTTGAAACCAGTTGCAGAACCATCTGCACCGCGACGTGTTTCTAATTTCTAGCTCCGATAGTGACAGCTCATCCACTAGCTCTTCAGACTCTGCTAAGCACCGTAGTAAAAAAAGGAGGGGGCAAACGCACGTATCACTCGGACCGTGAATACAAACTGATGTACAAAGAAATTAGTGACGTTATAGTTGCAGCCGCATCAGAATAATACTCAGTATTTAAATAAGGTAAGACAATATTATGTTGTTTTTAAATGTTAGCCGCAACCTATATGACGATATTCCTGAAAAAGATTAATTAATGCTTAATTTTAGGAACCATCGGTTCCTAAATCCTCAGAAAATCATTAAAGCTTTTATGTAATCTCCAACATCTAGACGACGCCTCTTGGAGTGATATAAGGTGATTCACGAGCTTGGAGACTAATGAAGTAATTCTAAATCTCCAATCCTCTGGCCACGATAAGGCTTTTGGAGCGCTTACTATGTGCGTCATAAAACAATGCGACTCACTACAAAAACCACTCACTGACGTCACAAAATGGTTTAAGGAGGAGAATCGAAATTATACAGGTGTTAATAACAAATTATCAGCGGGGCTAAAATGGTCGCTTTGGAGAATCATATTATGAATCATAATATGATTCATTTTATGTTTATTTATTAATGTTTATTTATTAATATTTATTTATTAATTAAATCACAAAATGGTCACTCTGCAGTCTGCTTGCAATTCATGTCTAGTAATTACTAATTAGTACTAATTTGACATTCGTCAGTTTAACTGTTTTGACGATTCAGTTTTTTGAATTGATTTTAGAGGAATTGCGAAATGCAACCATTTTATCTCCGCTGAACTTTTTTCTGAAGGTATCAGAGAATCTCCTCAGATACGTTGCATAATATATGTGGTCACCGACGTGAGGTTATAACAAAACAAGTTCGCGATCCGACGATAAATACGTCTACAGTAGACGAAGCGTGGTAAGGTAAGCTGGTAGTCGGAATTGTTTTGGCCTCTGAGGAAATCGCGTGCGGTCACCTTGCAGGCAGAGGGTAAAAAGCCCAGCGTCTCCTTCCAGGAGCACGCATCTCATAAAAAACCCTTACAGGGTTGTAGTGGTTGTTACCCAAACGATCTGCCAACGCAAGCTCAGCAGTCACCACAGCTCTCATTCAGTCCTACCGAGTAATCGTGGGTCATTTCGTGGACGTGGCACATCACGTAACCACTTTAAACAGGCAAACAGAGGATCTGGACATAAACGTGCCGCCTCGCATGCCCACAACACCGGTGATGTTAAGCGACGTCGTTTTTGACATGAAATATCAGGCCGGCCGTCTCGCTCAATATGTGGATTTATGGAGACAGTTGGAAGCACCAGAAACAATACTGAAAATGATTCCCAGGTATCGTATACCATTTCGCAAGAAGCCCCCTCTTATTTATGTGGTGATGCAAAAAAGAACAGTACAAATTCCTCGTTCTCGCGACATGACTGCCACTATCCACAAGATAAGCGAAGGCGTCTAATTCTGAACATGTTTTGGGTTCCAGATTTTCTTCAGCCGGGAGACTGGCTCTGCAAAGTGGATCAGACGCAGGTATGCTTTCGCGTTAGAGTCTTGTAGATTCTAACACTTGATATATCAAAAGCAACTTGGGAAATGACGTGTCTACCATTGACTGAGTACTGCTCCAAGGGCTTTCGCGACAATAACCAACTAGGTGGCTCAAGTTCTTCGCAAAAAAGGTATTCGTATCATGGTTTACAACCTGTACATTTTGTGGTACACTTTACGGAAAAACTATCACGCCTATTGATTTGTGCTTTAATATAGTAATATTATGTCAGTCAAGGTCAAATGAGTTAAGGAGACATAATAACATGTTCATGTTGCCGTACAAACCTTAGAATTTTTACGATGGATTATCAACAAAGAAAAAGCGACACTTGTTCTATTTAAGTCGATAGTTTATTTAGGAGTCGAGTGGAATCCTACTACTAACATAAAGCGAGTTCCTATAGAGAAATTACAAATTCTTAACCAAAAATTTGTGAAATTCATAAAAAGCAACGTGTATCCCTTAAAGAGATACAGAGCTTAGTTGGTCAATTAAACTTTGTTAGTTTTACTGTACCCACAGGTCGGCTCAATTTCCGCGCGCTTATGATGCTGCTCAACATAATGTTAAAATCGGACACCAGATGACGTACGATTCCGGCAGACGCCAGGAACATTTTGGATTGGTGGCTCGAGAATTGCCGTAAGCCTTCGGCTATTCATATTATGTCTTCACTATTGCATTATCTTACAACTGAAACTGATGCTTCTGACATCGCATGGGCTCGTCTTAATAATTTAAGTCTAACCTGTTTTTGGTCGCAAGACAAAATCATACTCCATTGTAATCAGAAGGAAATATTAGCTATGTTAAAAGTTTTTCAAAGTCATCATAAAATTATGACTATGTAGACTGAATAGTACAGTTTAAGCGACAATAAAACTGTAATCGCATACCTTCGTCACGAAGGCGGCACCAAATCTCAAAAACTTTCTTACAAAATTTTCGAAATTTTAGAATGTTATCAAATACACCTCAGTTTTTCACATTCCAGGGATTTAAAACAGCCACGCCGACCATTTGTCAAAGCTTTGTCGGAAACCAGAGTGGCATCTGACGTCCGAATGGACAAATAAAATTTTCATTCCAGTGATCGACTTCTTTGCTTTCAGTCGGGTGCATGTGGTAACGAACAACATTTCTCTCGATCAACCCTGGGGCGCTCTTTCTAGACTCCTTTTTTACTGTAGTGGATATTCCAGTTTGCTTGGATATTTCGCCACAATGTCTAATACCCAAAGTTTTGAATCATCTCAATCACGTACAGCCCACAGGGAATATACTTGCTGGTAGTCCCCCGCTGGAGCAAATTCTACTGGCGATCAGATCTGAAAGCCCGAGCGACTGCCGCCCCATACACAATTCCACGCCTGGACAAGTTCCTCATCGACGTGTCGACGGGTCTGCCATCACCCGGGGTCCACAAGATGACACTGGTAGTTTAGAAACACGAAATGTGGAGGTGGAGTCAGCGCATAAGAACCTGGAGCAAACTGTAAGTAGATCTGCTATGTATGTCATGGCACTCATCTCGTAATTCTACACAAAAAAGCTTGTTGCTTGGAAATGATTGCTACACTGGTCAAACCAAAATCAAGTCGATTCACGTAATCCACAGGCTGAAGATGTAGCCAGGTTTTTATCATCAACTCTTTGTAACCCGAATTCGGCTGGAGAAATTAATTCTTATATTATAGTTGAGTAAATGTTAAAATCCATAGCTTTACAAAAACCTACAAGCTCAAAACCACCAATATGGAATATAGTTTGGCATCATATCTAGGCAATTACACTTTAGAACATGACAACCTTTTTCAAGTACAAAGACATACAGCCGTTTTACTGTTCTTATGTTCTGGTAGAACAATAATTCATGTTCTAACCCTGCTAAAGATTGATAATGATTGTGTTGTTGCTGATGGCCAAAATATTATTTCATTGTATACAAAATACTAATGAAATAATATTTTGGCCATCTTTTGGTTCAAAAACCTAATAAAGAACTATTGAGATACTCGATTCTAGGCGGAATACAATTATTTTACATTCCGTAAACTTTCGTTCCCACCAGGCGATAACAAACAAGAGAATTGTTTGTTATCGCCTGGTGGGAACGTTAAATTAAATAAGCTTCGAATAACGGTACAGGGAATAATTAATATGCGTTTTATTGGTAGGTAAAACGCCACTATTATTAAAATGTGCAATATTGGCTGTCTTACTGCTTTAAGTGGTTTTTTCAAGACAGCCAATTAAAGGTTGTTAAAAAAATAGTTTTAAAAATACAGTATCTGGCTCCCTTACTACACGCTGCTTAACCTACTACTAATAAAAATATGCAATAAGTAATAACCATACCTGCAGGTCTGTTTGTCTTTGTTTGGCACATTGAAAAGGTCACATGACAGTGAAACAGACACAAAGACAGCGAACCTATATCTTATAATATATGTAAAATTCTCGTGTCACAATAATAGTTACCGTATTCCTCCGAAACGGCTTTACTGATTTTTACCAAATTTTATATGCATATTCAGTAGGTCTGAGAATCGGCTACTGGGTACTTATAATATTGATTAGTGCATTTGTTGAATAAATTTATTCAACAAATGTTGTAATAATTTACTATTATTTAATAATAGTAAATTATTACAACTCGAGACTGACGGCGACCATTGTTTGTGCGACGGGATAGCGACGGACGTAGCCATGGTGCCATACTTATTTAGTCACTTGATCACTTCAATACAATAATATGGGTGAAATACTTTATATGACAAAACAACGTTTGCCGGGACAGCTAGTATAAGTAGCATAGTCTGTAGTTTTAGATATTTGCCGCCAATTTTGATTGTCAATGTCACCGCTGACACATTCTCTTTCTGCTCTGGAGACTCTGTACATAGTTCTTACAATATACGTCATTTCATTTTCTCAGAAGTTTCATTTATTTCCAAGCCAATATCAACACCTACATATTTTTACACTTATCAATCAGACAACGGGGTTTGGTAGCTGCGCTGCAGTTTTACACTTGTGTACTGGTGACTTTGTAATAATTGTTGTTAAGTAGCAAGTCATATTTGTAGTACAAGTAATTTTGTAAAGTAACTTTGTTTTAGTAAATAAACCATACCAGCATTGTTAGGCTGGGCGGCGCGCGGCGGGCGGGGACGGGCTTCCTGGGCGGGGGCGGGCTGCGGCGCCGGCTGGGCGGGCACGGGCGGCGGCTGGGCGGGCGGTGAGGAGCGCGTGCCCACCCCCGACCCCGACTTCAGCAGGTTCGCGTACGTCTTCGGCTCGGGCGGCGCCTGCACCACCGGAGCGGCTGGAATCAAAAGCACTTGATTAGGTTTTGATGTAGAATGTAGATGATGGGGCACTATTTTTTCTAAATGGACTACTCCATGCTAAATTATATGGATACAATGCAAACTTATTTCAACGAAATTTTTACACAGCAATTTAATTTTTACACACTCATTTATAGGATTATTTACATTATGGAGCAAAAACAACTTTTGAAGACAGTCACACTTACTTTAATACAAATCTGAGTTGTTCAAACGCGTTAATATAGTTGTAGTAATCTGTTGAATCTTAATTCATTTATCATAGTGACGTAAAAAGGCAGTTAGTTTAATTTAACGAACTTGATAATTCAATAGGTAAGATGCGATATTTTTATTTTTGTGTTTATTTTAAAGAACTCCATGTAGAATAGACCACAAGTATTTAAAAAAAATTAAAACACTAGAATTTACTGCAAAAAATGCGGTTTAAAATTGTCAATTTAAATTTTGGCGCCAAAACGGATCTATAGTCTGTATGACGTCACTACTGTTTGACAACTATTGACAATGGGCCATGGGCAAAGTGCGCTAGTTTTACGCTACGTTCGCGTTATAACGAATAAAACCTCGATTCTGGACGCGTTGTAAAGTTACCGACGTTATTGAAATTCTTTCGTTATGTTATAACAATAATATGATGATGCGTAGCGTCTACAATTTATTTTAACGCGGTGAGTTAATATAATATAACGTGTTTGTTAGATATTTAGAATAATATAATCGTTATACTTAACTAATTTATAAAACATTATTAATTGGTTAATTTTATTATGTAATATGTTGCAAATATAATGAACTCCCCTTGATACTTTGCAGGCTTAGGACTGTCTTTAATTTTTCACCTTTGTATTCATATTATATTTGAACAAACATCCTACTAATATTATAAAGGCGAAAGTTTGTTTGGATGTATGGAAGTGTGGATGTATGGATGTTTGTTACTTTTTCATGCAAAAACTACTGAACGGATTTTAATGAAACTTTACAATAATATAGCTTATACATCAGAATAACACATAGGCTACAATTTTAACCGACATTCAAAATGGGGGAGGTGTTATGTACGTTTTCTTATGTTCAATGATTACTCCGCCGTTTGTTAACCGATTTTCAAAAATTTTCTTTTGGTATATAGGTTATCATCCCAATTTGGTATTATATTCACAAAATTGGTGATCTGATGAAGGATCCATAAGCAATCGAGAGAACTCCTCAAAATTTAGAGGGAAACATGTGGTGACTTCGGTTTCGTGAGAAGTATTCTAAGCATATGCTACCAACAAGTAAGATTTTGCACCGAGGTATACCTGGTATACCGTGGTTCGGACGGTGCTGAGAGAACTCCTGATTCTTTATAGATACAAGTTTGGGAGTTTCGGCGTTGTTTTAAGAACAGAAAGCATATGCTACTGTGCAAATTACATTCATCATCATCATCACTACCATATAATACCATGCATCGTCCCATGGTTATGACTTATGAGCCTATAATGACCCTGTTATTGGTACTTTTCATAGTCTTTTAGATCGAGACTCGAGTTTGTCAAGCGATAATTAAAAAAATTTATACCTACCTAATATTATGAACTTGAAGAGTATGTTTGCTTGAACGCGTTAATCTCAGGAACTACAGGTCCGATTTAAAAACTTATTTCAGTGTTACATAGCTCATTTATCGAGTAAGACTATAGTCTATATATTATCACGCTAAGACTAATACGACCGAAGAAACGCAGGAAAATGTGGGAAAAACTGAGGAAATATTAGAAATTACGAACTACTGGAGCAATTTTTATGGCAATATTAAGCACAGATATAGAGTAGACCAAGTGAAGGGAGTAGGGACATAAGCTATTTTTATGGGAGAATGTACGGTTTCTGTAAAATTCCTAATTTATGCGGGCGAAGTCGCGCGGGACATCTAGTACGTTATATTAACCACCACTATTGTACACTATGAAAAGGTCTACAGAAAACTTCGCGATGGTATATTACGTCTATCTCTTGTGGATAATAACACACAATAACTTTTTTTGTAATTTACTTTTAACTTAAAGTAATGGCTAATTTTCGAAGCGACTTTAACCAATACGACAATAATCCTTATTCAATTAAATACTTTAAATACATTATTGATTCAATTATAGATCCATATGGGCCTTTACAGCATAATATGATTTAAATGAATATTTTCGAAGATATTACAGATTCTAAAATTGCGGGACGTAGCTTTTGCGGCGGTCCCGACCAATGCGGGCCACGGGTAGTAATGAATATAATTATTAAATGAATCGATTTTAATCATTTCGTCAGTGAGTGACATAGGCTATATATGTATTTTATACCTGTGCAAAGCCGGGTTTATCTATACTAATATTATAAATGCGAAAGTATCTCTGTCTGTATGTCTGTCTCGCTTTCACGCCAAAACTACCGAACCGATTGTAATGAAATTTTGTATACAGATAGTCTAAAGCCTGAGAAAGGACATAGGCTACTTTTTTACTGGAAAAAAGGGGTGTAAGGGGGTGAAAATACGAAAATTTGTTCAAATTAAGTTAGTTCCAAAAATTCATACTAGATGGCGCCGTGCGTCTCATACATCGCGCTAACGCTTGCCCAACATCTTTCTATAAGAGGTGGTATCATCATACATCCGAGTTTCGATTTTTTTCGATTATTTCTTTTACCGTTATTTAATAAGTCAGTACTTTATATTATATACAGTGACGTAACCTTAAACCTATCAATGATAAATAGTTTATGGGTAAAGTTGTGTAATTGGGGGGCTAAATAAGCTTTCAAATTTGGCATAATATATAGTTTAATTTTATAAAATGAAATATTATGTGCACACTGCACAGCCGTTTTGATTTAAGGGGTACCAGGGTTTTTTTTATAAAAGCTTTTGACACCAATTTTGTTGACATCGAGCGCTATCAACTGAAGTCCACGCGGACGAAGTCGCGGGCAACAGCTAGTAATATTATATGTATAGTTATTATATACATATAAAAGCTTTTAATAAGCAAGTATGGATATTTTACATCATGCATTTCCGTGTTCACTTCGTCTGTCACCACTCAATACTAACCTGGTTGCGGCGGCGGCGTCGGCTCGCGCTCCGGCTCCGGCTCGGCGACCGGCTCCGGCGCGGGTTCCGGTGCGGGTTCGCTTACCGGCGCGGGCACCGCTGCACCCACACTCACCGCGTTCGCTGTAACACATGTTTATG
The DNA here is from genome assembly GCF_905147365.1 of Aricia agestis. NCBI lineage: Eukaryota > Metazoa > Arthropoda > Insecta > Lepidoptera > Lycaenidae > Aricia > Aricia agestis. The sequence goes on along the minus strand of NC_056408.1, from coordinate 15,890,077 downwards.
TAATTTTTATACGAGTCTCACTAACTCTTTGAAAAGGACAGGTAGAATAATATAAAATAAGATTTTAAAAATAAAATAAATACACATAATATTTATTAATTGCTTAGAGAAGAGAAACTTAACCCTTTATATTTTAATTGTCTACACTACTATTATAAATAGGAAAGATTTTATTGTTTGTTTGTCTTGAATAGGCTCCGAAACTACTGGACCGATCTGAAAGATTCTTTTACCTTTGGAATCCTACATTAATTCTGCTGAACATAGGCTAAATTTTATTTTGGAAAAAAAATAGGGTTCCGTAAGATATTTGGGATTTTCGGACGCAAGATGTAAAAAATCAACCAGAAATGTTACTTTTTTCGCGTACGGTGCCTAAACTATAAAAGATAGAACCATAAAATGTTCTAAGTAATTTTAGATCTTTTAAATATCTACAAAAAAGTCCGCGACACACTATACCTATCTATGTTGAGTGAGGCACAATAACCATTTTTTTATTAAAAAATCTTGAAATGTTTTTGGACTACTTTTAAATGCCTTTATTTTACTCATGGCATTAATTCTTATCAAAATAAATTATTTCATTACTAAGTACAGTTAATGTAGATAATATTTGGTCTTTGAATGATTAAAATTGGACGTTTGGTTTTAATGTTATGGCGAAATTAAAATATTACGATTTCTGCTGCACGTTGCGAATTGGGCGTCGTCAAGGCGCGCCGCGCGGGTGTGCTCGCCCGGAGAGTCCAAGTAAATATTAATTATTATTACCTCGATCATGGGAATCGCAGACACAATAGATTTATAATATAATAGTTATGCGACAGCCGGGTGCCGCTTCATTGATGGGATAATATTATAGTGCTTCATTAATTCATTACGTTTTGAATGACTATTATTTTTGATTGCTATTATAATTAATTTCTATAACTATAAATCTCCAATAGCGGCAGCCGGCTGCCAGCATAACAATTATTGAAGATCTATTGTGTCTACGATACCCACGATGCCGATGGAAGTATAATTAATGCATATTTTTAAATCTACGCTATTTCTGCTGAAATAGGCTATAGCCTATAATTATTTAATGAGAGAAAAAAGGGAACCGTATTAACATTAATGTTAATTGTGTAAAAAAACTACCAAAATATTCCATATATTGTAAGCTTTATAAATTATAGACTTAAAGTGATGTACTAGAGTCTTATAAGTTATAGAGGACATTAATATCAACGTAAAAGTCCGCGATATCGTATGTCTGACTATTACAATTATTATCCTACTTTTTAATCTAAAAAAAAATATCTACAGCCGAACATATAACCTCCTCCTTTTTGGATGTCGATTAAAAATAAGCAATAGTAACGTTGCGCCGGTACAAACCAGGACAAATTACTTACCAGCTATAGCTTAGTTAGTACTAGCTGTTGCCCGCGACTTCATCCGCGTGGACTTCAGTTTATAACGCGCGATGTCAACAAAATTGGTGTCAAAAGCTTTTATAAAAAAACCCTGGTACCCCTTAAATCAATACAGCTGTGCAGTGTGCACACAATAAGTATTTCATTTTTTTATATTAAACTTTATATTTTATGCCAAATTTTAAAGCTTATTTAGCCCTCCAATTACACAACTTTACCCATAAACTATTTATCATTGATAGATTTAAGGTTACGTCACTGCACAGATTAAGTACTGAGTTATTTAATACCGTAGAATAGATATAACAATCGAAAAAAATCGAAACTTAAATGTAAGATGATACCACGTCTTATAGAAAGACTTTTGAGCAAGCGTCAGCGCGATGTAGAAGACGCACGGCGCCATCTATTATGAATTGTTGGAACTAACTTAATTTGAACAAATTTACGCATTTTCACCCCCTTACAACCCTTTTTTCCAGTAAAAAAGTAGCCTATGTCCTTTCTCAGGCTTTAGACTATCTGTATACAAAATTTCATTACAATCGGTTCGGAAGTTTTGGCGTTTGGCGTGAAAGCGAGACAGACAGACAGACAGACAGACAGACAGACAGACAGACAGAGATACTTTTGGCGTTTGGCGTGAAAGCGAGACTGACAGACAGACAGACAGACAGAGATACTTTCGCATTTATAATATTAGTATAGATTATATGCACACTGCACAGCTGTTTTTGGGTATTTTGATTAATTAAGGGCCGCGCTACACCGGAATGGCAGCGGCGAGGCGAGCACTTTCAGTGCTGTCATTCCGGTGTAGCGCGGCCCTAAGAGGGGTACCACTTACCAGGGTTTTAAAAAGTATTTAAATTTGACACAAATTTTGTTGACACCGCGCGCTATAATCTAAAGTCCACGCAGACGAAGTCGCGGGCAACAGCTTGTTATGAATAAAAACAATATTATATAGTAAAGTAGTATGATTAGTTCTGTTACAATAATAAAGTAAAAAATAAAACGCCATCTGTTTTTTATATATTAGAATTAAAATGTTGATTGCATTGATATATTTTCTGGATGGAATATAGGCCAACACGGTACACTCGAACTCCTTTATTTTAGAGCGCCTTCTGTTGTCAACTTGTCACATAATATATTAGAAATGCAGTAGGAGTTCTATAAGATAAGATAGATTGATTATTATTATACCAAGTGATTATATTATTAAACAATATTCTAACGTATTAAAAACTGTAAACAAAAACATTCTAACTAATAAGTATGATTAGTTCTATGTTACAATAAAGTAAAAAATAAAACGCCATCTGTTGAATCGTATTAGAACTAAAATGTTCATTGCATCGATATATTTCTGGATTTTTTATAATATTATACATAAAATATGTTTAAGATTTTTGAAATTTTATTTTAATACACATCCAAGACCCAGGAACATTGAAAACTTTTTGTTCCGCCTGCGGGACTCGAACCCAGGACCCCCGGGATGAGCGCTGGCCACGCGCAATGCGAATTCATTTTCATCGATATTATCATGGAAATAAGATATTTTCCCACATCAAAATGTAGCCTATGTCCTTTCTCAGACTCTAGAATAACTGTGTACAAAATTTCATTGCAATCGGTTCAGTAGTTTTGGCGTGAAAGCGAGACAGACAGACAGAGATACTTTCGCATTTATAATATTAGTATGGATAGTATGGATTAGAAATGCAGTAGTTCTATAAGATAAGATAGATTGATTACACTGGTTAACAATGGTTTTGCCCATGAATGATGAAATACAAAAATAGGCAGTACTTGGTAAATACTAATCATCAATTAAGTATAATATTACAAGTGTCTTAGCTCGAGTTATCGAGCTATGCAAGTTCAAACTTGTATTGCGTTCGCCGCACTCTTGCAAGTTTTGACTTGTTCGTTATTATAACACGGCTTTAGTTCACTACATTTAATACATCATAAAGAACGTTAAGATTGCGCTGGCGTTCGCTATCAAACATCGTGAAAATACAATTAGTGTATGACGTAGTAAAAGCACTGTAACATACAGCAATGTCTTAAGTGTATCAAACAAATTTTGTTTTTAGTTTTTATTGTGAAGTTTGAACTAAAACTTTGTGAATTTAAATTTTTGATATGTCTCGTTCCTGTGAAAGCAATCCTAACAATTTTTGTTACGTGTGTGGTAAATTCACTACAAAAAATACGAGCGAAAACTTCAGTCCCAGAATCTGTCGTGCTTACGAACTTTATTTCGGAATACCAGTGAAAAATCAAGACAAGCCCTGGGTTCCGCATGTAATGTCCCTCAAAATACATATTCTCGACTCACATTTGGATTTTTGTCCTGAAAATATGGGAGATGTTAGCGACGAACATGGTGAACGTTTTCACCAGGATATTTCAGGCATGGAACAGCGATATCAGGGCAAATGGAGTCCTGCTATGTTAGCAGACTACTGCTGGACGTTGAAGAGAGAGGCTGTAGATATTATTTATAAACGGAAAAGCAAAATATTAGCTCATTTTTAAATTGTATAATATGTGATTTATGAATATAATGTTATCTTAAGTCAAAAGATTTTTATTTGATTCCACAAAAAACGCGAGCTAACTCGACCTTAAAACTTACGTTAAAATGTATGTTTAGAGGTATTCTTTCGCAATTAGCACAACTCATTTCATGGATTAACAAAACCTTAAAATTTGTTAACCAGTGTTATTATTATACCAAGTGATTATATTATTAAACATAATATTCTAACGTATTAAAAACTATAAACAAAAACATACTAACTAATAAGTATGATTAGTTCTATGTTACAATAAAGTAAAAAATAAAACTCCATCTGTTGAATCGTATTAGAACTAAAATTTCATTGCATCGATATATTTCTGGATTTTTTATAATATTATACATAAAATATGTTTAAGATTTTTGAAATTTTATTTTAATACACATCCAAGACCCAGGAACATTGAAAACTTTTTGTTCCGCCTGCGGGACTCGAACCCAGGACCCCCGGGATGAGCGCTGGCCATGCGCAATGCGAATTCATTTTAATCGATATTTTCAGGAAATAAGATATTTTCCCACATCAAAATGTAGCCTATGTCCTTTCTCAGACTCTAGAATAACTGTGTACAAAATTTCATTGCAATCGGTTCAGTAGTTTTGGCGTGAAAGCAAGACAGACAGACAGACAGACAGACAGACAGACAGAGATACTTTCGCATTTATAATATTAGTATAGATTTACCAGATTTAATAATAATAATTGAATTATGTTGCATAAAATAATAAAGCATAAAACTACAAAAAAAACATAAAATACTTTAAACAAAAAAATACATTTAGAAATTGCAAAATAGTATAAATAATAGTATCTTCTGTAGGTAAGGATAAAATAATCAAACATAACACTTAAAATATAAAAAAAAGTACAATAAAAACCATTTTTATGTTCTGCTTAACATAAAGATTGATTATGAAATAAAGATTGAAAAAAAATTTTATTTAAAAATCAATGTCAACCCGTGCGAAGCCGGGGCGGGCCGCTAGTTTACAAATAAATCGTGAAATATAACAGTATTAAACACTTGATATGACTTATTTCCTGTCATAAGACTTTTTTGTATATTATCAATATTTTTGTCGTCTTCAAGTCTTACATTGTCACTAACCTAACCTAAAGCAAAGCATTTTCAGTCTACTCTCAGGACATTTAATAATTGGTATTTCTGTACCTTGCATGGCCATCATTCGCTGCTCATCAATGGGCGGGTGTCCGTTAAGGTGGGGCGCAGGGGCGGGCGCGGGCGCGGGGGGCGACACCATGGGCGCGAGCGGGGGCGCGGGCGGGGCGGGGAAGGGGGCGGGCGGGAAGGCGGGCGCGAAGTATCCCCCCGCCGCGCCCTCCTCCTCCTCTGCGTCCGACCGACCCGATCCGGAACCCTCCTCGTCGGAGAACACGAAGTCCTGGGACAATATTTTATGATTAAAATAACATTATAGTCGAAATTAATGTCTCATCATAAACTTATAATGCATAGACCAACAAAGAGTGCGAAAGAGAAGAACATCCTTTATGGAATTATAACAAGATGAAAAGAGAGAGGCAGTCTAATGAAAATTGTAACAACTTTTATTTGACAGGTCGTCAAAAGTCGTCAATCGTTTTTATGCCCTTTCGGTATTTGCAATTTATTATTTAAATCGTATATTATTTTCAACAAATACCTATTATATATAACATTAATAACTTGTGCTATGAGTGATTGCAGTGTAAATCATAGGAATAATCCTGAAAAATATACATTCCACCCGTAATTAATCTTCATGTCCTAATTGCTACGATGTGTTTATTTTTGCTCTATTCTGTCTTTAGCTCTCTATTTCAAATAAAATATTGTGAATCCTTCCTTTTACTTTCATATTTTGCGTAACTAAAGTTACTATTGTTCTTATATTACACAAATTTTGAAGAAAAATTTTTCATTAAATTTTTTTACATATACGCTAGTGCTTGAAGCAAATTTATCGATATGCTTATCGATATTTTACAATAACATAAAACTAAAATAAAAATCATTTACCTTTATATTTATCACCTCAAAAAGGACATATTATCTTATTTTAACGATTATTTTTAAGTAATAATTATCTTTTGACATACCTAGTATAAAATCTAGGTTTCACAGATCAGTCACTTGAATCTAATACTCATTGAATGCAGCTTTCAATAATATAATAGACAGTAATTCTCTGACAGAATAGGTATAAGTGCAACTTATATTATACTTAATAGGACTGGTACCGACTGCAAAATTATGAAGATTGAGAACAAAAATACTGAATACAGAATAAGGATTATTTAATACTTTTTACTTCATTTAAGTATAATATTACTATTGTCTTTACCTTCAAATCGGTTCACAAACGGCGGAGTAATCGTTGAACATACATAAAAAATATTATATCCACAGCCGAACGTCTAACCTCCTCCTTAAAGTCGGTTAAAAATGATTGTAATAAAAAGTATTAGGGAGTGCCTCCGCTGCCGGTTGCCAAAATGGCTGCCGGCGCCGTTTTCCGAACTCCGAAGTTTGCCGAAGTCACGCGATGTTTGCCGAATAGGCTGCCGGCGCCTATTCGGCAAACATCGCTTGTCAAACAGAATAATGATCAAAAACATCAGACTTGAGCTAAATGACTATGAAAAGTACAAATAATAAGGTCATAATAATTGTAAGGATGCATAATTATTTGAATCCTTCGATCGGGGATTCTCGGAAATGCTATTGTATTCTATTGTTGTCGCGATCACCGGTGCTCGTATGGGGCTTGAATCTTGAATGGGTTAATGGTGGTGATGATGAAGATGCTGATAAATGTGATCTCTATAGTAGACAATTTAAAGACAATATCTTTGCTTCTTTAAACAACGCTGAAACTCTCTAACATGTATAAGGAATCTGAAGTTCTGTTCAGTATCTTCGGAAGTATACCACGGAGTTTACAACTGTAGCTGTGGTGCAAAATCTTACTTTTTGGTAGCTGAAAAAAGATAGCTAACGCTAACATGAAAAAAACTAAAATATCCACAGCCGAACAAATTGGTACCAAACCTTCACCTTTAAAAGTCGAATATATAAATTGAGATTATAATTATAATTTCTTTTTCAAATTTGTGTATCGGCACTGGAACCTAGCGCTTTACGTATTATCACCGGCTCCCATTTTGAGTGCCAGCGCCGTCAGTCGTTGTTTTATATCTCGGCTGCCGGCAGTATACTTACCATAGTTCCCATTACTGATATTTTTGGGAGCCGGCAGCGGAGGCACTTCCAAAAGTATTATGATATTTTATATGTATTTAAGAATAAAATATAATATACTATGTGTGTTGTTTACTTTCAACGTTTACTTGCAATGCAGCAATGTAAGGGCTGATTTACCAGATAGATTTTACCTGAGTAATAAATAAGTAACTTTATAATGTGTTATGTGTATATTATTTACCCCTATAAGAACCTCATGTCATAAGTTATAACATATCCGACGATTGAAAAATCATTCCAAACGAAAATGTGTATCTACTTTTCAATCGTCACCAAAATTTATGATACCTAATTTGAAATACAAATCTATCAAAGTTGCATATTATTTATTTCTTATAGAAACTCAGGTAAAATAACTCGAACGGACTATACTATCGATAGTAAAATATACATCACTAGCACACGCACACATTGACAGATCAAAAATGGTCACGCATTTTCGGGTTGTCAGGTGGTCTATACGACAGTATATTATAAATTTATGTGTCTCATCAATATTTTCTAACACGTAATAAACTTTACGCGTTTAATAATAAAGTTGGCGGCAAAATGGTAATCCATTGTAAATTATATTGCTGTAGCCAGGAGAAAATATTATAAGTAATGAAAAAGAGAAGGGTTTAATATTAATTAATTGTATTTATATGTTTACGCATTTCTCCATTTTGTTAGGCCTTCGGACCTCAATACTACAATATAATATTATGTAATGTAAAATTTAAAAACTGATATTTTACGATTTTAAGCTTTTTTCAAACTGGAAGTCAAAAACTCACAATCAAAATCCCCAAGAAACCTTGTAATTTATAGTATACGTAGGAGAGCCATGCTTCTGCACGAATGGGCCGGCTCGACCGGAGAAATACCACGTTCTCACAGAAAACCGGCATTAAACAACGCTTGCGCTGTGTTTCCCCGAGTGAGTGAGTTTACCGGAGGCCCAATCCCCGAACCTATTCCCTTCCCTACCCTCCCCTATTCCCTTCCTTTCCCATCCCCACCCTCCCCTATTACCCTATTCCTGTTACCCTTCACCTGCAGCTCTTCTGATGCTGCGAGTGTCCTCGGGCGACGGAAGTTGCTTTCCATCAGGTGACCCGTTTGCTCGTTTGCCCCCTTATTTCATTAAAAAAAAATATAGTATCATCATGGGTATTTTACCTGGTAACGGAAGATATCATTATGCACGTAGTACTTCTTGGGCGACTGCGCGGCGAGCACGAAGGTCTGCGTGAAGCGGCGCATGGGGGCGCCCCCGTTGGACAGCTCGCCCGTCACTTGCACCACCACGCCATTGCCGAGAGTCGCCTGCGCGTCCACCTGCAACACATCAAACACTGTCAGTATAAACCTGCAACCTCGGTAGCAGAGCAGCAGGAAAAACAAACAAAACAGTTATTTTGCGGTACCTCATAATTCATTAGATCAGTTAACAATTGGTAATTACCTACATTATCCAGAATCTAAAAATAGCATGTTAACTGTGCTTTTATTACATTTTAGTAACATTATTAATCAAATGAAATTAATGATTAATAAAACCAAGTTTTAGCAACTCCATTTACACTTGTCAAGGCATTTGCTGACACTGTAGCAAGTGCAAGCATCACTGAATTCTGAAATTCGGCACTGGGTCAGCACTGAGTCAATGTTAGTTATAAGTAAGTAGAACTTAGAAGCTCTTACCTGACTGATCTTGGCATGGCAGTCGCGGAAGTTGAGCTGCTGTATCCGATTGTGGATCTGTTTCTGACCGACCACCGGTAGCGTCTCGCGGTTCGGCGCGTCCAGACCGCCGTGCACGAATGACGAGTAGTTGTTGTAAAACCTAACAACAAAACATTTTTTTTATATTAAAGCTAAAATTGTACAGGCTAATGTTTGTCTATAAAATAACTGCCACGCCGGTATCGGTAACGGTGGCCGGTTTCATTGAAATGTCCAGTTACGCAGGAGTAATTTTATAGTGCCCAAGTGTTTGCGCAATACACAAGAGCACTCTGTATTACTTTACACTAATAATCCAGTGGGACGGAAAACAGACACGACTGGCGAGAGATCAGATGCAGGACCGACTTTTTACATGCACATCCAACATATGGACCATCTTACTTGTCAGACAATCAGGTGATCAGCCTGCATTGTCCTAACCAAACTTGGAAATAACATGTTTTCAACATGGGAATTGAACCCACAACCTCCGAGTCAAGACTCAAGTGCCACACGATAAGGTGTAACCCCACCTAAAACTACTTGCCGACCCCTGCTCTAAAGTCTTAACCACCACCACAAACTAAAATTTAATGTTCGTTTTCCTGCCTAAATTGAGGCTTAAGTACCGTAAAAATTATTTGCAATCAAAGATGTAATGCAAATAATGAACATTTTCAAAAATGTTTTTATCAATTGTACATAGTGCATGCTTTCGAAACCTTCGCAATCTTGATAGTGTTCATGGTTAATGGTTATGAATAGTGACATAACATAGTCCATGGAGATGGAGAGATGGAGCTTATAATTCACATAACACAACCAAATGCCATGAAAAGTTTTTAGACTAAGATGTCAACAAGCTATTGTGTGAAAAAAACAGACACAATATCATTATTCAAGTTAACATGAGACATACCTGTGCAGATGGTCGGGCGCCTTGTTGAGAAGCGTGTAGTATTGTCGGACGAACTCGCGTCCGACGCTTTGTGGTGACGGGGACGCCTCCATTACCATTGCTGTTGTTAAAGCTTCACTGATGCAGCCCTCTGCTATACGCTGCCCTGGAATGGGAAATACAAAAATAATAATATGTTAGTATTAGAAAATATTAAGTATTTAAAACTAGAATTTGTCAGTTAGTTCTAGGCAAATACTTGGTAAAACAATAGATGGATAAACAATGGATTTACAAGGATCATTTTTAGGGTTCGATACCCAAAGGGTAAAAACGGGACCCTGAGACTTGTTGAGAGAGAGCGGCAACAGATATACACAATATGTGAATTCCAGAAGTCTAACTATAGCGGTTCTTGAGTTACAGCCTGAAGACACACAGATAGACAGACAGACAGACAGACGGACAAACAGACAGACATCGGAGTCTTAGTAATAGGGTCCCATTTTTTTCCTTTGGGTACAGAACCCTAAAAACAAAATAAAGTTAATATTTAAGGGGGGCTCCCATACAACAAACATCATTTTTCAGCCTTTTTGGCTCGTAATCTAAAATGGCAACATATAGGCACTTGAAATTTCCACAAAATCCTCAATTATATGTGTACTTTAATATTCAATAATAAAATTAAAATAAAATTAATAATTAAGGGGGGCTCCCATACAAAAAAAATTCCCTACTTTTGCTCTATAATAGTACGGAAACCTTCACTAATAACTTCTGCCCTTCCTTATGCTCTTAGTATATCTGTGCCAATCTTCTTTAAATCAATTTAGTATTTTCGGTCTTAACCCATCAACTTCCACTTGCGGAACCCGGGTGCCGCATAACAATTGAAAATCTATTGTGTCTGGAATTCCCACGATCAACTATTAATGCAACAGCAACTATTAATGAAGCACAAAACTCATTTCAAATTCTATTCCTGTACTTGATAAGATATAAAGGTGTACGGTACATTAATTCTGGGCTTAAAAGACCCTCCAGCCTCCATACTAGTAGTTAAATTAACAATTACCAGTCTCCCAAAAGTTCATATTATTTTTATATTCCTTTCACTTTCAACACTTTAATTGGGATAAAATTTTAATTAAGACTGTTTATATTTTAATAAACATTTAGGAGGTAAGTAAGAACATATTACCCACCACAGGTTATGAAACCTAAAGCAATAATTGTGGTATAAAAATGTATGGTATTATGTGAATCCATAAATTTAAAAATTAATAAAGTAACATTTTTATGTTGTCATAAAAATTATTGTTAATTATATTTTTCATTATTATTAACATCAAGAGCTGGTTAAGTTACAGCTGAGTGGAGGTGTTGTTAATTTTAATTTCCAATATGATGTCCTATACCTACATAATTATTGTTTGTTGTGCTTTTTTTGTAAACTTGTTGCCTTTTATTCTTTTGAACATAATTATTACAAATATTCATTATGTCATCACATTACTTAGATACTATGTATAGTATACTTTGTGTTATTTCTTGTTTATAAATACAATGTCAAGTATGATATTATATCAGTCTAAAATTAACTATGTAGTCTATATTATATATTACAAGAGATGTTATATTTTCGTTGTTTTAATGATTTTCGGCAACAAGAAGTAAGTGAAGGTGCAGAGCGAAACAAAATACCACGCTCATGGCAAAATGTTGTCCAGGACAGTGTCAAAGCACGCATGGCGATTGGGGACATCAGGTAGGGCTTTTGACTTATTCCCCTATTTTTATGGAAATTGGGAGCCGAAGCTAACCAGAACTCATTGAAACCTTGCACTAAGTTTGTTTAGATCAAATTTCCATAACACGATATTACTCACAAATAAAATTATTAAAGTTTTAACCTATTGAAGGATTTCTTTCTGCCGATCGTCAAAATACAGCGAAAGGAAAAAAACAACTTTATGAAATATAATGCAATACATACCTCAGTAAATAAAAAGCATCAAAGAGTCGTATTTTGTAACAAATAGCCACAAAATTCACGGAATTTTCACAATAAAGTTCTGAAAACAGAAAAAGAGCCTACCTCACCGTTCGGTGTCAATTTTTCTTTTGGTGTTGCCATGTTACGCGTAGTTTATATTGTGGTTTTATACAGTCTATGTTTCATACTAGGGTTGCTGAGGATTCCTCTTCCTCTTCCTCATAATGAGGAAGTTCCGCAATAATTTGGGTTCCTCAACCGTTACCGCATCCTCATAAATAAAAATACAAAAATCCTCTTCCGCTATCGCTTCCTCAAAATTTAGGAGGAATTTATGAGGAATTTCACTGCGCATGCGCGTCGCGTATCCAATCATGGCAACGCACACGCCAGAGCGCGATGCCAGACCGAACGGGCGCTGCTGTTCCTTGTTCCTTGTCTCTCTCGCCACCCGCGCTGTTCCTTGCTTGTTTGTTTTAATTTTATTGACATAATATAGCAAGCGTTGTTTTGTTTACGCGTGTACGCACTACGCAGCTACGTACGCAGTGCGAATAATCCAATAATTTGATTTCTATCGAAAACCGAAATGATACCGAAGTGTAGTGCTATATCAGGGGTTCCCAGACTTTTTTGTCCACTGCCCACTTTGAGAACAAAATATGTTTTAGTGCCCCCATTGTTTCACCTACTTTCTTTTCCTAATTTAAATTAAGGGGCTTTTGCCCCTTAATTTGTCGGTAATATTAGCCTCCACAGCCTCTACAAAACGCCGTCATTTTTTCTGAGTCCCACACTGCCCCCCTTTAGATCTTCAGCGCCCACAAGGGGGCGTAATCACCCACATTGGGAAACGCTGTACTATATGGACGTACTTCCTCTTCCGCTTCCTCATCCGCATCCTCTTCCTCAAAAAAATATCCTCTTCCTCATCCGCATCCTCTAAATTTGCTCGTGACAATTTCTCTTCCTCCTCCTCTTCCTCATAATCACTTCCTCAACAACCCTATTTCATACATTCCACTTTGGTTGCCATTGTTGTTGCACTGTTTAAAAAAATATATCCACAGACGAAAATATAGTGCGTCAAGAATGTCTAGGAGGCGAAACTTTTTTTTTAAGCAATAGCAACACTCTTTTGACATTGGTCCCTTTGTTGTATCAATACTCTATGACAGATTCGATTTTCGGGAGTGGCGGGAAAAGTAGAACATTTTTCAGCACTGAAAATTTAATTTGATTTATAATGTAAAAAGTTGCATAGAATATTTGTCGTATTGTATATATTTTTTAATTGTATATAATTATTTCTTCGTATTGTTGGTAAGTTTTTAATGAGAGATTTTCATTTATATTTTTTAATTTTAATTTTAAGAATCTTAAATAGATGGCGTAAAGATAGACACTTCTAGATTTTCTATTGGTTCCTCACCGATCTGAAATTATCTGCAGGTTGGCATCACTGACTACATATGGATTGTGTTTACAAAAAATATCAGTGTACTGTCAAGTGTGACATAAATCAAAATATCTTAAACCTAAACGATCATTGGCCTAAGCGATTAGGCCAGTACACTAGTAATAGTTTAGGAACACATTGACATAGTAAAAACTTGTCAAACTGAAACTTGACAACTGAAAGAGTTTTGGCGGGCATGTCACTTTCAAACTTCTTCTACTTTTTATTGTTGGTGTGGTTTTTATTATTTTTTCCCAAATTGTGGTTTTTGGGTTTTTGATATTCATTATTGGTAAAATATTAGCCATTAAATATCCGTTATCTTGCACAAGTGCAGGTAACATGTTGTCAAAACCAAAATGTATAATTCCTTTGACATTTGGTGTGAATATCGGTAAATAGGGCTATTTCTTCCGTGAATTTTAGCTAAAACATCGTTATAATAACCTTATTATCCTATACATTGGAATATTATTGCGTCTTTTTCAAGTTGAAATGTATCAAGTTTTACATTCTTTTGCCCAGTTTTGTAGCAATTATTGATGGTATTCCCTGGTATTACCGATAGTTGCCTACCCATACGCCATCTAGTTACTAAAATGGAAACTGTTTGACAATCAAATTAAAAATATAGGAAAATCCCTCATTAAGTCCCTTCACGGGACCAGGCGCGCCGCGATGTCTCAGCGGCCGTCCAAACGGAAGAAGAAGAGACCAATATCGTCTAGTCCGGTGAATGATCAGGCTGAGTCGAGTAGCTCTGAACAGTCTGAGCCCACAGAGGAATCTAGCAAATATGCTCCTTATAGAGTAAATGATTACAGCCGTCGCTATCCAGAGGACAGCGCAGCTGGATTTGAATTTGTAGTCTTCGTGGAAAGCACAGTTGAAACTCCTATAGGTACTCGCGACCTCATGGGTTTAAGTCGTATTTTCCAACAATCGATTAAGGGAATATCTTTCTTGAGAAAAATTAATAAATTCAAAGTTGGAGTCTATTTTAATCAGCCGAACTTAGCTAACGCATTTCTTGAAAATACTACTTTTTTACGAGACCAAAATTTAAAAGCAAGCATTCTAGCTGGTAGCACAGAGTTGACTGGTCATGACTGGTGTCATCAACTCCGTACCGACCGAAATGTCCAATCAAAAAATTTATAAAGCAATTTCGAGTAGTACAAAAATTGCCTGAATATGTTTCAATAAATATGTGGCGATTTCCTGTTACGACATATATTCCACCAGTGAAACAGTGTTATAAATGTTTAAGATACGGACATTTAGCAAAGTTTTGTAAGAATGCAGAGCATTGCTCGATCTGTGCCGAGGCTCACAATTATAAAAACTGTACTCAAAGCCCAGATAAAGCTGTTTGCGTACATTGCAAAGGTAGTCATTTATCTATATCTGGAGAATGTAGAGTTAAAAAAATGAAAATAGAAGAAAATAAAAAAAAGTATACAACTACATCATATGCAGACCTTTTTAATAATAAATTACAAAATTTCCCTTCATTGAATGAAAACACAAATAGTAAAGACTTATTAAATGTACTTCTCTCAAATAAAAACGCACTTACGTTACTCACAGAATGTTTAATTAAAGCTATTACTCTGAACGAGACTCAAAATGCAAGCATAAACTCACAGCTACTTTCAGAAACAATAAAAGAAACTATAAAAGAAAAAAATAACAAACTTTCACATTCTCTGCCCAAGTAAATATTATGCAATGGAACAGTCAAAGCTTGCCAAGTAATAAATATGAACTACAAAAATTTCTATTAGATAATTCCCACGGACGTAAAAATACTTTTTTTACGTCTGTGATAATTCCATCCACATTTGTATAATTACTGAAACGTGGCTCAAACCACATATCACATATTTTAACATGAAAGGATACTCTATTGTGAGAAATGACTGTGGTAATAATCACAATGGAGTAGCCATATTAATTCATAACACTATAGTCTATAACAAAATTAATACATTTTATGATGATTCTTTACAAAATATTGTTGTTCAGATTCAAATTTTTCAGAAACAAATTTCAAATCGAAACATGCCATTTTAATCGACAGTTATAATAGATTCTGTGCGCTTATAATTCAAACTGTTGATAAATGTGGCACATTTATCAACGGTTTGAATAAGCCTAAGTTCTGCACCCCAACTGCTAATTCTGTTTCTCAAAGTTCTGACTGTAGTAACGTTAAAAAAAAAGTTAAAATTCCATTAGTATGGTGGAATGAAAAATGTTCCAAGGCTGTACATGATTGTCGTCAAGCCTATGCGCGGTTTAAAGCGAATTCTTGTATTGAAACTTTTGTCGAATTTAAGCGTCTTCAGGCGCATAAAAAACGCGTATTGAAACAAGAGCGAAGACTTTCTTGGGAAAACTTTTGTAAATCTGTTAGTAGATTAACCTCTATATTAGCTTCATGGATTAACTCCTATGAGCCAAATTTGGATGAAAATTAAAAAATTCAACCGAAGATATACACCTAGAAGTGGTGCCATTAGGTAAATGATTCCTGAACAGTGGAAAACAGATTGTCTCGTTCCAATATTAAAACCCGGAAAGGATATAAATGTTGCAGATTCATATAGACCTATAACTTTAAGTTCTTGTGTTGGCAAAATATTTGAACAGCTTATTAAACAGCGATTGGAATTTTTTATAGAAAGAAATCATATTTTACCTAGTAATCAGTTCGGTTTTCGGCGTGGCCGTTCGGCTAGAGAGAAATGAAATGAAATATATTTATTGCAAGAATGTAGTGCATTACATAGGTCTTCAAATTAAAAATACTGTTCTAAACATTCTGCCATCCAGGTGGCGTGCAAAAGTCAAAGTAAACATTTAATATAATATTGAAAATTAATTTATAGAATTACAAAATTAGAATCGATTACAAAACGAAGTTCGTAATTATTAAATTAGCATTAAAATATCCATTAGAAGTCAAAATAAGTAAAATTCATAAAAAATAAGTAGCAAAATGTCAATATTACAGTAATAAATTCAATTATAATTATTATCCATTAGAAGTCAAAATAATGTCAAAATTACAGTAATAAATTAAATTAAAATTATCCATTAGAAGTCAAAATAATGTCAAAATTACAGTAATAAATTCAATTATAATTCATATATTCTTGGATACTATAAAAACTTTTTTCTGCAAGCCACTTTGTAATTTCTCTTTTGAATACTAGGTTATTAAGGTCTTTAAAATGATTTGGCAATTTATTATATATTTTGATGGCATTAATGTATGAGAGCTTGAGTCATTTTTGTTTGGACATTCAGAATGCTCTGTCTTGTAATTCAATATTGGTTGGTATTTTCTTTGATGTTGTTGGCACATATAATAATGTCAATTTGGAAAAACTTTCAACTATTTTAACTTCTTTACAATTACCTGAAAAAATGGTAAATTGGGTGTATCATTTTCTTAGTGGTCGTAAATTATATGTGAAATTTGAAAATAAACTGATTGGTCCAAGGTACTCCTACAAAGGAATAAGTCAAGGTGGAATTCTCAGTCCTTTACTATTTATTTTGTATATACATAAGTTAAATATTGTCTTAGGTCAAAACATTACTAACCTACAGTTTGTAGATGACTTAACTATATATTGTACTGCAGACAAGTTGTCTGCAGCTATTGAAAATCTCAGAGTTGCTCTCCTTGGCCTTAAGGCCTATTATGATGATCTGGGCTTGGACATCAGTTCTGAAAAAAGCAAAGTTTTAGTTTTTTCAAAAAAACCTAGCAAAACAACAAACATTGTCCTACAATATGGAGATAGTAAGTTAGCAGTTGACAAAACTGTTAGATTCTTAGGTGTGATTTTTCAGAACTCCTTCAAATTTAATAAATATATTGATTACTTAGCAAACAGGGCTTTAAAGGCTTGCAATATATTAAAGTCTTTAGCAGGCACATATTGGGGAGCTGATCCAAAAATTTTATTAATTCTTTACAAGGCTATTGTAAGAAGCAATTTTGAATATGGTTATGTATGCTTTGCTTCTATTCCACATTTTGTTGATAGACTAGATAAAGTTTAAAATAGGTGCTTACGGATTGTGCTTGGTGCGATGTGTTCCACACCCATAATATCAATGCAGGTTGAATGTAACATCCCTCCTTTGAAAATTCGCTTTAAATATTTAATATACAGGTTTTTGTTGAGAATTTCATCCATTAAAAATCATCCTCTTCTTGTAAAATTGCAGAGTGGTTCTTCTTCCTCTATTTTATTACATTACCTACCTGAAATTGTAAAAATAAAGCAAGACTATAACTTATATGAAAGTGACTTATGGCTTTGCTATATGAGCACATTTAGCTCTAAATATTTTCCACTAAAAATTGTAATTGATAATTCTTTGAAGTGCAAAGAAGATGGCTACGAATGTCGTAAATTAAACACACACTATAACTACTGTATCATAATTATTTCAAATTTTCTTAACTACTTATTATATATACTTAAATCATAATAATATTTACGTGTTTTTTACACTGTACTTAATATAAAGTATCAAAATCTTTTATAGTGACTGGATACAGTGTGGTCATAAGAGGCCACACCGGAAACAAGTGGCGACTCTATTAAT
This sequence comes from Aricia agestis, assembly GCF_905147365.1. Taxonomy (NCBI): domain Eukaryota; kingdom Metazoa; phylum Arthropoda; class Insecta; order Lepidoptera; family Lycaenidae; genus Aricia; species Aricia agestis. Next base: position 15,872,093 of record NC_056408.1, on the reverse strand, counting down.
GTCGTGACTTTTTTGACGGGTTATATAACCTCCTCTTTTTTGGAAGTCGGTTTAAAAGCGTAATTTAAGATGGGTGAAATAATTTTTGCTCCACGAAAAATTATCAAATATAAAATTTCTAAACTACTTGGAACCAGCAGACTTTAAAAAATATGACCTACGAATGGATTCCAGATCTTATTAATGATATTATTATTATACCTACATAAATCTTATAACACGGCAGGGGGGGGGGCAGCTGACATTTAATGACAATTTAATCAGAAGAGGAAAAGAGAAACAAGAGGAAATTAATCTCCACCAGACGGAGCGACGATAGACATTTTTAAATTTTCTATTGGTTCCCCACCGATCTGAAATTATCTGCAGTAGGTATTGGCATCACCGAGTTTAACTGTATTCTTATGCTCAGTTTTGTAGCAATGAGGACTTTTCTTATTTTTTTAATTTGATTGTCAAACAGTTTTTATTTTAGTAACTAGATGGCGTATGGGTAGACAACTATCGGTAATACCAGGTAATACCATCATTAATTGCTACAAAACTGGGCAAAAGAATGTAAAATTTGATACATTCCAATTTTAAAAAGACGCAATAAAACTCAAATGAATAGGATAATAAAGTTATTATAACGATGTTTTAGTTAAAACTCACGTAAGAAATAGCCCCATTTACCGTTATTCACACCAAATGTCACAGGAATTATACATTTTGGTTTTGACCACGTCTTACCTGCACTTGTGCAAGATAACAGATATTTAAATGGCTAATATTTTACCAATAATGAACATCAAAAACCCAAGTAACACAATTGGGGAAAAAATAATAAAAACCACACCAACAATAAAAAGTAGAAGAAGTGTTAAAGTAACATGCCCGCCAAAACTCTTTCAGTTGTCAGTTTTCAGTTTGACAAGTATTATAATATGTCAGCGTATTCCTAAACTGTTACCAGTATACTGGCCTAATCACTTAGGCCAATGATCGCTTAGGCGTATGCTCTTTGTGAAATTTAAACTAGAGGGACAAAGTAAAAAAACATATGGAAATATATAAAATTATAAATACATACAGTTTTATGTTAATATTATGCTAACGGAAACTAGGTTTAAGATATTTTGATATGTCACACTTGACAGTACACTGATATTTTTTAGAAACACAACCTTTATGTTATAGCCAGTGATGCCAATCTGCAGTGCAGATAATTTCAGATCGGTGGGGAACCAATAGAAAATCTAGAAGTGTCTATCGTCGCGCCGTCGCACTGTGGTCTCGATACTCATAGAACTCGATTGTTGAAAATCGTTGTTTTTTTTTGTCCAGGAACATTGTAGGGCATTGGTCTATTATAAATATTAGGATATAAAACTCTCTCGTTAATTTGTTTGCGTAATATAAGCGATTTAATTTTTTTCTTGTATGGGAGAAAACACTCAAATCCAATTTTTTTCGGACTGTCAACAACTGTAAAATTAACCAGGGGTTGTTGTCCTACATGAGACGCATCCTACAAGCAATAACACTTCTGCCCGTTCTCGCCCGTTTGGAAATAATTTACAGAAATAAAAAAAAATCTATGGCCGAAATCATTCAAATCCATTTTATTCCGGACTGACAGCAACTGATAACTTGGGATTCACAGGGTTTGTTGTCCTACCTGAGACAATTTTTACAAGCTATAACACTTATACCTGTATTCGCCCGCTTAGACAAAATTTACATAAATGTGAATTTTTCTATGGCCGAAATCATTCAAATTCACTTTATTCAATACTGATTACATCTAACACCTTGAGATTCACAGGGATTGTTGTACTACCTGAGACAATTCCTACAAGCTATAACACTTGTACCCATACTTGGTCGTTTAGACGTGAGTACATAAATATATATTTATTTTTTATGAAAGAAACTATTCGAATCTATTTTGTTTAGAACTGATTACAACTGACACTTTGGTATTCACAGCGATTGTTCTCCTACCTGAGACAATTCCTACAAACTATAATACTTGTACCCGTACTTGCCCGTTTCGACGTCAGTACATAAATATGTATTTTTTTTCTATGAAAGAAACCATCCGAATCTATTTTGTTTGAAACTGATTACAAATGACACCTTGATATTCACAGCGATTGTTGTACTATTTTAGACGATTCCTACAAGCTATAATACTTTTATCCGTATTTGCCCGTTTGGACGTGAGTACATAAATATTATTTGTTTTCTAAACTATTCAAATCTATTTTGTTTGTAACTTATAACAACTGACACCTTGGTATTCACACGACGCGTCGTGGAGATTAAAAATAAGAAAACAATCCATTAATGATGGTATTACCTGGTATTACCGATAGTTATCTACCCATACGCCATCTAGTTACTAAAATGGAAACTGTTTGACAATCAAATTAAAAATATAGGAAAATCCCTCATTATGAAAAATATTATTTAATGGCACGTCTACACTGACCTCCATTATGCAAGACGTACGCTGGAATTATGATACCCACCTGCTTTTTGTGCCTAATTGAAGCGGAATCAGCGCCTCCAATGCGGGGGAAGAGAACTAAATTAGACGTACATTGCAAATGGCCGCTTAATCATTATTGGTTGTCATCATAAACCTATAATATTAAGTCTATGGTTCCAAGTACTCTCACTCATCTCTCACTACAGCTGCTATCAACGCCAATATGGCGACTTTCAAACGTCATTTTACGTCAGATTTACGTCTTAAGGCCCCAGTACACAATGGCCCATGCTGGCCCACTACAAGCCATCGCCATTGTGTAGACGGGGTAATGGTGTATGATGGCAGACGATGGCCAGGCGTGGCGCGCAATCGGCGAGTTGTCGGTTTTTCGGGCACACTGTGGTGTTCACAGAGTACTTTATTATAATAGGAATAGAGATATAACTCAACGGCCTAGACGGGAAACTACTAGTGGCGCTGTCTGATAGTAAGCGTCTGAACTACATCGTGTTTCGATTCAAGCGGCAGCCTACATACATATTATAAATAGCTATATATTTTTAGGTGCCTATATCTAGCTATTCCTACTTACAATCGTAACACATAAGAAAAAATAAAATAAAACACGTAAATGGTATTAGCTATTTATTTTTTCTTTGGTACAGACTTTTGCCTTTTTGTTTAAATGACATCAAAATAATACAAAGTCACTATCACACAATTTTCAGAGCACTAAAGAACGGGGAGGAGCACTAGAAACGCAGGAAGCTCAACTAAAAGTTAACACACATGACACAGAGCACAGCTGTTTATTATTGGGATAATTAAAAAGGAACGGGATTACAAGAAGAAATAATAGCCGTGTTCGTTTCATTTTTTCGCAGTTTGGCAGCTGACTGTCAACTTCATAATTGAGTGTCATGTTCAATAAATCCTACCAATTTCTGTTAGAACTGTTAGGATGTTATTGAACATGACACTCAATTATAAAGTTTACAGTCAGCTGCCAAACTGCAAAAAAATGAAACGAACATGGCTAATAACGCAATGTTATGGCAGACATTTTTCTTGTGATGGCAGATCAAAGACATAGATCACAGAACACTCATACTCCTACGGGATGAAATCACGCACTGCCATCTATGTTTGAGTGTCGTAGTCTAGTAGTGCTACGTAATGCTACCAAATTAAAAAGTCCGTTATAGCATTACAATGCAATGCTTTTTGGTTGCTTCATTATTTAGCTTACTAATAGTAGTAAAATTTCCAGTTTCATAGTACTAAGATTGTCGACCCTGGTTTAGTTCGTCACCGACCGCTGACCGGGATAGTGCACTTTTTTACTGTGTACTGGAGCCATAATGATTAATGGACAGAATCCGCCATCGCCTTTTATGCCATTTCTTTTTTATAACTTTGTGACAGTACACAGTAATACTTGTAAACAGTATATAAATAAATAGCCGCAGCCGTAAATACTTCTTAGTTCTACGTCCATCGCAAGTGGTTTGCCGGCAGCAATGAGCCATGCGCCATTGTGTGTACACCAAGTGATAGTGGCCTATGCCCGTCAAAAAAGTCACGACATTAATAGAGTCGCCACTTGTTTCCGATGTGGCCTCTTATGGCCACACTGTATTCAGTCACTATAAAAGATTTTGATACTTTATATTAAGTACAGTGTAAAAAACGCGTAAATATTATAAGATTTATATATAATATGTAGTTAAGAAAATTTGAAATAATTATGATGTAGTTTTGTTTTGAGCTATGGCATATGACGTGACGTCATGATGCAGCTGGGGTTCGCGTAGTGCATAATATTATATTCTTTGGCTGGGGTGAGAGGAAAATAGTTACTTGAAACTTTTTATTGATAATATTAAATTTAATACTTCTAAATCATTGTTTTTAACGTGTTTTGCCAATATTATATATATTACCATTTTATTTCAGTAGGTACAGTTTATGTAAGTATACAAATTATTTGAGCATATCTATTTTATCTAATTATTATGCATTTACTTATAAAGATTGTTATATATACTATTTTATTATACTTAATTAGTTTGCACGCCTGTGTGCATCTGTCGGGCGAACGACAACAAGGCTCCACAGAACACCAGGGATCGCGGTGTAGGTAGTATACCATCTATATCACCTGAGTGGGGTCCTTTTCGGCAGCATTCGCATTACACTACATTGTGTTTTGTACCCAGATAGATATTAAAAATGTGTATTATAATGTCCGTCTGATTGTTTTTTTTCTTTGTTTTTGTTTTGCTATGTTCTGTTTTGTAATGTGGTGTAATGTGTTTACATGTTGAATAAATGTTTATTATTATTATTATTAGTTATAGTGTGTTTAATTTACGACATTACAAGAAACAATCTAATCTATGTAAGGTATTATAATTTTTGTATATGTTATAGTGTCATAGTGTCACTTGACAGAGACTGACAAGAAAGTGAAGAAATTAAAAAGTGGCAACATCGTAGTGTCATCCCTTTCAAATCAATCTAAGAAAAAAGGGATAACATTACGATGTTTCCACTTTTTAATTTCTTCACTTTCTTGATGGACTCGATTAAACGGTTGAACCGATGTGGCTAATTTTAGTCTTAAAATATTCCTGGAAGTCCAGGGAAGGTTTATAAGTGATACGAAGTTCACCAGGACATCAGTCACTAGTGAGACACATTATCAATTTATAGCACCTGTTATTTAAATACCCTCTCCCTGAGAGCTGCAGAGCTACTTTGATGACTGCTAGTGAAAGCCGAGAGAAGCTCACTCCTTTTTTATTAAGGAACTACTTATTTAAGAAAATACAAAAAATAAATAAATAAAAAACACGGTTTTGTTATTTTAATAAAATATGATCATCCAAATATTCTACAATGCAGCCGGAAACAGAATCATCGCCACTTTCTAGGTACATGTAGTTACAGCAGTGGTGTCACAGTGAAGAGGCACTTTCATCTTCAATAAGCAGCTCTTCAATATCCTAATAAAGGGTTAATTCCCACTCCTTGTATTTGTATTATATTATATTGTATTTATTTTCAGTGTTTTTTTTCAAATTGTTAGCATAAATTCTCCCAGTCATTTCGGTTATTTCGTTAAACGCTTTTTCTGCTACCTGTAAACATAAAACGTAATAATTGTAATATTATATTACGCTGCATCAAAGTGTTAAAGGGTTAAGCACATATACTGTGACGCGAGAAATTTATATACATCTAAGATATATAATTCGAATTAGGTACGCAAAGCACCTAAGTCAAAGTATTAATCATTGTTAGGCGCGTTATATGATAGATTTCTTTGACAGTTCATTGTTTACGTAAACAATGAACTGTCAAAGACTAACTAACTAACTGACGAAACTATTTTTCTTCAATGCAAATCTTCAAATTTTCAGCACTTATGACACGTCTTTCACTTTAATTATTCATATTAATCACAGTAACATGTAGTTTTCACATTGTGAAACTAAATTTATGCAAATTGAAAATCTTTGTTTTGTAAATTTTATGTCATAGAGTATTGATACAACAAAGGGAAAAATGTCAAAAGAGTGCTGCTATTGCTTAAAAAAAAGTTTCGCCTCCTAGACATTCTTGACGCACCAGTTGTGCATTGCAATACGTGGCCCATCACAGGCCATTGTGTACTGGAGCCTTAACCGATTCAATTCGGCGTACCTTTTTGAAGACTTTCAGTCGTGGCGGCATACAATTTTCCCGTGACACGTGAGCCGTGTCATACGCCATAGGAGTAGATGACACGGCTACCGTGTCATCTACTCCGCCACGTTCAAAAAGCTTTATGTTTTTTTTTGGTTTTTACGCTTGTATTAACTTAATTTATTTAATTAAACCCAAACTATTGTTGTTGACGGAAGGCTACGTTGTTTTAAGTTGATTTCGAGTAGTTTTACTAAGTGTAAACCTGAAAATGGCAGGTAAGCGATTTTTTTATTCAGATGTTACAAACCTTTTGTAGGTTTCAAAGTTAGAAAAATTAGTACCTACCTATATTCAATAGATCTGGGTTTCCAAAGTAAATTATACGTTCGTAGATATAGAAGTTCGTAGTTAATATTTTTTATCCGACTTCCAAAAAAGAGGAGGTTATACGTTTGGCTGTGGATATTTTTTTGTGTGTTCAACGATTACTCCGCTGTTTGTGAACGGATTTTCAAAATTTTTCTTTTGTTGTATAAGGTATTTGTTCCGATTGATCCGGTTCTGAGTTGGTACCATGTTCACAAAAGTGGTGATCTGATGATGGGAACCATGAAGTCTCCCAATATTACTTCTTTATTTTCTTAAAAGTTTACTATTAAAAAGCCCGGCTGCACATTATCCGAATTTATTATCAGAAAAAGTCGGACGCTCATACATTTTGACACGTCAGAATTTTGATAGTATGCGGGGTCCACAACAAAATGTATGAACAGAGTACGTTCCGGCGGGCGTCCGAATTTTAGTGATCAGAAATTTTGGATAATGTATGGTGGGCTTAAAAAAGGAGAAGGCACCTACTTTTTTCAATTCACAGAATATTCAGAGAGGAAGCCTATAAGCTTGTTCTACGTGGAAAATTAAGATGATTTTGTTCAGAGTAGAACCTTCTAAAGTGTAATTTGAGGGAGATACAATCGTTTTTCAAATGACACGACTCCCGTGTCATACGCCACACGTTAAAAACGCGTATGACACGGCTCCCGTGTCATCCGCACTGAATCGGTTAATAAATAACATGACATCGCTTGAGTTTTATTTATTAAATTCAAGCGAAGCAATAGAATTATTCTGAAAAGTGGCACGATTTTAACTAGACTGGCGGGCAGCGCGGCATCGGCGAGTCGGTTCACCAAATACATTTTTATAGACCCCCTTTAACGACTTGTAGACCCCCATTTTTTTCCAAGCGTAGACCCCTGTCGGGCTCCCCGGGAGCCGCTCCCGTGGACCCCTGTGGGTCCACATGGACCACTTTGGGAATCAATGTTTTAAAATAAATGGAAATTCACCACTTTCTTTATATTGGGAACACATTTTTAGCTATAGTCTGTGGACATTTGACAACGCGGTATTTTATTGTCATGTTGGTAATGATATTGATTTTCTTCTGTGTATCGTGCATCTCTTTTGCACTTACATTAAACGGTCTACTTTCTCGCTTACATAAAAAAGTGCCATTGACCTCTCACGCAATCCGAACTCGTGATTGGCTGAAATTTTGGTAGGGATGGAACATTTTGCAAAAAACGCGTCTATTCTTGAATGGCCAACATCTAGAAATATTTCGCGCCGACTCACTCCAGTAATTTCCCGTCATTCTTCTGCATTTGGCATTCAACGTTGAAGGTCGTGTAGAGACCTTAGGTTATAGTTTTATAGTAATTAATTTAAGCCTATTTTAGTGATAATGGCAAATAACGATAACTTTGCACAAGATGTTACTGAAAATCAACTGAATGGAAATGGCGAGAACGGTGGAGGCGATGGACAAGAACACAACAGTGCTGAAGCCCCCGGACGCGATGACGACAGGTATAAGTCTACGATTTAATGTTTTGTACAGTGTTAATGTAAATGATTTACTTTTTTCCTATGTTTTTTAAGTTTATTATGTCTATATTACTTACTTTCATTGTAAATTTCCATGTAGGAACATTACTCATACACAACCGCCGTAATGGCGGCGTCGGCCCGCTAATTATTCTTAACGGCGTTTTTAATCTATTTTAATCTTACAAATCTGTTGTAAATTTAATGTATTTTATTATAATTTGGGTTTGTCGCGTTTAATGTTAAGTCTCTGTTGTCATAGTTCTCCTTTCAGTATAATTTCCAGGTTATATCTCGTAAATAATTTTTAGCCGCATCAAGTAAAATGGCGTCATGTGCGCGTCATTCCGATTTCGCCGGCGCGGTCCCGCTATCGATTTTGCTTCAGAATTGGAAATTTCAACTCGCTTTTCGAATGTTACGGTTAAGGCAGGCTTGACCGTTCGGGTATTGAATAACGGTAGCGTTTTGCAAGATTTTAAATCGGTGTTAGTGCGTACGGCGGTCGGCGCCGAGGTGTATCATTGTATGTAGCGCGTGGGGCGGCCGGCGGCCGGCGGGCCCTCGGCGCCGCGGTCAGTTTGGAGCGCTACTAACGCCCTGTCTCTCTGCAGGTGTGAGCCTGCGCCGCCGCTGCAGCAGCCGCCGGAGGACGTCATGGTATATATCCGCAAGGGCTCACACAAAGTAAAACTACGACCAAACTGACTAGTTCCGTTTGTCTTGGCCACTTAACTTTGGGCCTTGTTCACACTTGCCAATTTCAAATCTTGCGATATTACTGTAACATTCTTGTTTTTCTCGTTGTACTTGTAATCTTAAATTTTTTGCAATTCTTTATACAGGTTTCTGAAATTCATTTGCTGCAGTGCTTGGAGTTTTGTTTTACCTTTAAAAAAGTAGCTGTAAAGTACTGTAAACAAGTACTGCATATTAGTATTAGTAATTTTAAACTGTAATTGTTAAGTCAGTTTCATAGTCGCGAGTGAAGCGCCTTAAACTTGTCACTCTTGTTCTAAGTAGAGCTTTTGTATTTGCAGAAAACTTTTTGTGGGAGGATTGAGCTGGGAGACTATGGACAGTACGTATCCCCAATAAATTTAATGATAACACTCTACACACAATATAATTTACCTAAATGATGAACATTTCAGTTCTGCTTCTGAAGTAATTTGAAGAAAGCTTTACCCACAATACTGAGTACTCACAACACTAATTCTTAAATGTATGAATCGTAGCTCACTGTTCTAACAATGTTATTTTTCTTTCTTAGAGGAGTTACGTGACCACTTCAGTGCTTACGGTGAAATTGAGAGCATCAATGTCAAGACAGACCCTAACACTGGAAGATCCCGAGGATTTGCATTCATTGTCTTCAAGTCACCAGACTCGATTGACAAGGTGATGGCTGCTGGCGACCACATGATCAACAACAAAAAAGTAGACCCCAAGAAGGCAAAGGCACGTAACGGCAAAATATTTGTTGGAGGTCTAAGCAGCGAAATCTCAGATGATGAAATTAAAAACTTCTTTGGCAATTTTGGAAATGTAAGTTTATTAATGATTATAAAATAATTTCAAGAATAAATTATTCTAGATACTATTTTAGTGATGAAAAATACGGTTTTGGTGAGATATTAATATCTAGATTAGCAGTGAAGATAAAACCGGGCCACTGATTAATCTATAGCCTGAAGAATTTACTTGAAATGCCTGAACAAACTTAAAATTTTTGTTTCAACATTTTTCAGATCCTCGAAGTGGAGATGCCATTCGACAAAACGAAGAACCAAAGAAAGGGTTTCTGTTTCATAACCTTTGAATCTGAACAAGTCGTCAATGAACTACTGAAAACGCCCAAACAGACCATTGCAGGAAAGGAGGTATGTACAAGGACTAATGGAATAATGTGAAATAGTTAACTTTGAAGTTGCAAATTGAAATTAATAATTTTTATTTGTTTGACTAGGTGGACGTAAAGCGAGCGACACCCAAACCGGACGGTCCCGGGGGTATGGGCGGTCGAGGGGGTCGCGGCGGGCGGGGTGCGCGCGGGGGACGTGGCGGCCGCGGCGGGTACGGCGGTCAGGGAGGCGCCTGGGGCAACCAGGGCTACGGCGGATATGGCTACGGACAGGGCGGCTACGGCTCCGGATATGACAGCTACGGCTACGGATACGACGGCTACGGGGGCTACGGCGGATACGGCGGATACGATTACTCCGGATACCCCAATTACGGTAAACGTGGCAAGCAGCACTAGAGCCGGCGCACGCTAGCGTGCTCACCGACACATTACCTCGACTGATGTTACCTGATCCTTAGAATATAAATGTAGAGTAAGGCGGCGGGCGATCGGCTCGCTCGCCCCGCCCGCCGCGCTAGGCTAATGTAGCGGGTTGACCCTCCGTCCTCCGACTCCTGAACGATGTGTATATTTGATCGATGAGGAGAGATCGACGTCGCGTGAACCTTAGGTAATGACTTAGTGCGTAGAAAATATTTATTTTTCTATATAACTGCATATTTACATTAATATTCTATCGAGATAATGTGTAGTGAATGTTGTCGGGTTGTTGGTGGAAACTTTGAAACCACCTCATTATGTAATTTACGAGTAATCATTTCAAATAACCTGTACAGAGGGATCATTTTAACTGTCATAATTTTGTTTATTTACACTAATATAGCAGCAACGGCGCAACTCGCGAGCGCATGCTTTCGATCACTCTTTATCATTGTTTCACTAGGTACTATGTTGTACATATATGTTACCGCCTTACGTTTTATAAGTGTTTATTTGTAATACCACTTTTGACATATGTAGCAATGTCGCCCGAGTTTTGTTTTAGTATTTTTTTTTATTTGACTTGACGCTCTCGCCACATGCTACATTTGGGTAATTGGGGTAATATATGGAGAGACATTGTGAAAATGATAAAGATAAGATGAAGCTTTAAAATAAAGCGCTGTTACCAAAAATCAATGTGTTTCCATATATAATCCCAATCCAAATCCCTACCACCCCGATCCGTCGCCGAGAGCCGCTCCACCGCAGCTTCGCAACGCCGGCAGTCAGCGGCTCACACCATATGTGACACTAACAATGCATGCTTTGAGAAGGTCTTAGTTATTCATTTGGGTTTTATAATGGGCTTTTTATTTTCGGTTACTGCAGTAAGATAGCGTCTAGTATAGTGAAATGTCCAACGAACATTTAGTTTTGTTCAGTAATATAAGTTTCACAGCCAAGTTGCACATTTTAAAGTTACAATTATCACAGGAGCATAGCTCCGATTAGATGTTCATTTGATACTCGTGTAAAAATACAAAAAAAAAAAGAGTATTTTATTGATATTGTGTGCGGTGTCTGGGCGGGCGGACACTAATGGCTTTGTGTTGGGCAGACTACGGCGGTTACGGAGGGTACGAGGGCGGCTACGGCGCGCGCGCGGCTCCTCGCGGTAAAGGTACTGCCCTCACCCCCATACAGCTTGACCCGCGGAGTAGCTATCACATGCAAATCCTATCCTACGAGAGGTTTTGCGGCGGTCAAGCTAGTTGTAAATTTACGCTGACTAACGAATACTTTTGCCGCAATACGCCTCGATTGACCGAATTTGCAAACAGGCACGGTATAAGCACGCGTAGAAATACTTAGTTTCGTTGTCATTCATTGATACTTCGATAATTGTCTTGTTCAGGAAATGTGCTTATTCTGTGACATTTCGTAAATTATAGTAATAATCTTTTATTTAAAAAAAGGGCCTGTTTTCATCGTTGTCTAGCATCGCTGTATTTACTTTTTAAAACATTACGTTGTAGCGACCTTGCTAGATTATGCGAACAAGCTTTCAAATTATATAGTCGCCTTTTCCAATATACATAATACGTAATAATTCAAAGTGCTTACGTGCTAGGATTTTTCTAGTCTGCCTTATAAAAGTATACGGTATTCCCAAATTAGTAATGCGCATGCAAATCTTCGCTAATTGTCGTAATCACAACACCCAAATCTATGAAACGTAAGAGCCCCAAACAATGCACTTGCATTTTGCACCTTGTTCAAAGGAAATAGAAGTAAATATATCATATAGCCGGTAGCTGTCCGCTGTCGCCGGTCCGTCAATAAGTGCTACCTATATCACTCGCCTCAGGCGCCTCGTATGTCGCTGCAAAGCGCTGTTTTGCTTTAACCGATACCGTGCGGATGACGCCGCAGAGGCGCCATGGGTATCTTTTCTGTATGGCGCGTGGCGACCGAGATGAGCCAAAATGAGATTTCCTCTCAATGAAAGTGCCTTTATTTGTCACATAAAATATGTGTAGTGTTAGTTTTAGGAAATTGCATAAAACTTACACTTCACGAGTCTTAAACATTTGCAATTGGTGATTAATATGGCCACCGAATTATTTTATAAAATAGGTATATACAATAATCACTTCTAAATGCTTAAAACGAACTATTAATCAGTTTACTACTAAAAGAAAAACAATTGGAAACAGACGAAACAGCGATAAATTACAATTCATGGTGGGTGGCGCTCGAGAGGAGCCATCAAAGTTCCTGGCGCTTGGCGCCTCAGAGGAGCCATGAAATACGTCTTCCGACGCTCGGGAAATCGATCGTTGCCGAAAAATTACGAAATTTTCTATGCGCATTATCACTTTCGGAGCACTGTATTGTATTGCATGTTAAAAAATTATTATTATTAATATAATGATCTAACATATTAGTTTATTCTTAACATGATTTGGACATAAACAAAAATTACACTGACAACTAAACTAATTTATAGTATCATATGTAGTGTGCAATACTAAACCCGGAGGTGATTAGTATGATTGGTGTTAATCAAGATGTAGAACGTACTATGCAACTTGTGTGTTCGCATGAGCAGTGTTTAATAGTAGTGGACTCGTGGCTGTGTGGCTGTATTAGACAAAACTTACTTAGTGGGTGATAATTTGCAGCGGGGTTCCAAGGCGGCAAACAGCGCGGGGGAGGCGGCGGTAGAGCCAACCAGAGGCACCAACCATACTAGACACACACCTGTACCTGCCAATAGTCATCTCAGTCCAATTGTAAGGTACGTCAGCTCCTGTTGATTCACAATCACAATCTTGCTGTATTGGTAGCTTTTATGTTACACATGTCTTATCATTTCAAGTGATTTCCATAGAATTTTTCTGTATAAATGACAATACTAGGCCACTTTGGTGGATTAAACTCCAGACACCTGATTAAACTCATTTTTGTTGTATTTCAGGTTAAGAGGTCGGTGACGAAGTTCCCCGCGCCGTGGCCGCGTCGGGGTGCTCGTCATTCCATTCCACGTTATTAATTAAGAGAATAATTCTTTTTAAGAAAAAACGTACGTCGTACGTGACGTTGGCCACGTCTTAATGGTCGTTACTTTACATAAATTATAATAATATAGTATGGATTAAATAGATTAACTCGAGTATTATTGCTGAATAGATTCAATTGACATTATAGTTTTGAAATCATACCTTTTTGAACTGATCCTAGATTAATGATAATTATACAGAGTTAGTATAACTATAGTAGCGGCGTCGCGGTCGGCGCGGCCGCCGTCCCCCGCGTCCGTAGGTGTGTGTGTGTGCGAGTGTGTGCGCGCGTGTTTTGTTGTACAGCCGCCTCCAGCTACATTTGTTCTGGATCTCATTACACAAAATATGTTGTAGATTGTAAAATTAATTTTGGTAATCAAACCCAGAGGAAATCGAGAATCATGTAATTTTATACAAAACAGTTGTTTCTTCCATTGGTTAGGAATGAAGTTAGTGTAAGTAAGCAGACATGAACAAACTGGAACTTCTGGAGATATACGATGTGTATGTCTAAATAAATGATTATGTAAATAAAGTGTTGACTTTTTGTCTGTCTACCATCTAGGTGTTATTATTATTTCAGTGCGATTGTCTTGCCAATAGTAGTCTTGTTGATAGTTTTTGAGTGCTTTTATATGTCGCCACTCGCCAGTAGTGCAGCAGCAGCGACCGAATGTGAAGAATTTTATTTATGTATATAAAATATTTTCATTTATACACACGCAAGCGTGCGCCCGCGCGAGTTTTAGCGTTGGCCCTCTAGTGTTCGCATTTTATTTTGTAGTTAGCCGTTCCTTTCTGGCAAAATGGCGGATGTCCTAGTAATTTCTTTACCGTGTATTTACAATTATAGGTAATAAAAGAAGCTAAATATACTGTACCATAATATAAGTAGGTAACTAAAATTTAGAGTTTAGACCAGTGGGGTACTGAACCTTTTTTTATCCGGACCTCAAACGCGTTTTGGTCTTGGGTGTCGTGGGCCAAAATTTTTTAGGGTTTTAAAAAATAGCGTTCTTCAAAATTAGCGACGTAAAGTGGACATTTTTTTGCGATTTTTACTACGAATGCACTATTTTGCCGGTGGGCGTGAATTTCAAAATAGTACAGTTGAGTTGGTCGAGTAGGCTGGTTCACTGTTGAGTACCTATAGGTAGGTAGTTTAGACCAGCTATCTGTGACCCGCGTGATGTTAAACCATATTGAAATTCACGTCCACCGACAGTCGTCGTGAAAGTCGTGAAATTTGTTCCATTTTTAAATCATTCATTTTGAAGAACGTTATATTTTAAACCTAAAAAAATTATGTTGCGGCCCGAGACACCAAGACCAAAACATGTTTGTGGCCCGTTTGAAAAGAAGGTTGAGACAGGACCACTGGTTTAGACATACTCTTCCATATTTTAAAAATGTCAAACTTATTATCATTGAATACGAATACGGTACATAGTTTCTTGATGACCTCAATATAGAATTAAGACATTAAAAAGCATATTTTATAATTTAGTAAAAATATATTTTTAACAAGGCTGTGCTCTTGCTGTTGCATGAAGAAGATCCAAAGCATTACACAGCGCTCTGTAGTTCACCTGGGAGCAAGAAGAGTAAAGTGAACTGTTAAGTAGTAGCTTCAGGGACCCCGTAAGGGCTACTGGCGCCTGTGTGCAAAAAAGGGTTTTGGCGCCCCTTTAGGCTATGGGGCCTTGGTTTTGGCGCCCCTAAAGATGGCAATTTGGTGCCCCTGTGCATTGCACACATTGCACATATGGTAGCGGGGGCCCTGGGTAGCTTTGTTAGCAGTACGTATTAAAACTTAAAGTAAGTAAAGATTATTATAATTATACACTGTGCGCCACCTTGTAGTACCGTATAGTGTATAGTAGCGGCATAGGAATCACGTCGTTTCTGTATTCTGGCCACAGAATACAAATTACTCATTCTGGCGACAATAGCGCCACGGTGGCGATGCATCGTACTAACTGGGCCTGGGAAATGAGCCCGAGGTCAAACACCTAGGTTACGGTAGGTACTGTACGGTACGTAAGTAAATAAAAATTTGTGTAGGCATGTCATATACTTCTCCTTGGTATAATATTATGTGCCATCCATTTGTAGATAATGTGTGATACGTCAGATAACAATGATCGGGCCACTGCAGAAGTGGCGCCACCAAACAAATTTGGTCTTTTTTTTAATACCACTATCACAAGTAGGGTTGCCAGGTGAGTCGCGAAAAAATACCGGACAAACCCAAAGTCCAGACGCCATTATATACTATAACTTACTTTACGAAAAAAAGGTAAGGTAGGAGCTTCTAAAAAAAATAAAATCACCTAAAACTAGGTACCAGTAACACCACCTTTCCTCAAAATACCGGACATTGTTTTACCGGACAGGCCTCGAAAATACCGGACTGCACGCTTAAATACCGGACATCTGGCAACCCTAATCACAAGACAAAATATGATACCTCATCATCGCAGCCCCTGCGCTGGGCGAAGCACTTGCAGACGAGGTCGAGCTCCCGCGCCGACAGCACCGCCAGTAGCCCGCGTCGGCACAGCGCGCGCTGCACGCACGACTTGCTCACCGTGCCGCAGCGTGCGCGGTCTGAATCCTAGTGGCAAAACAATTCTACAGATTACACTCTAACAATAGTCCACGATTTTTATAGCTTGCCAACTTACGTTGAACACCTCGCGTATGTTGGACAGCTGATCGGGGTGGTTGGCGAGCTTGGTCAGCGCCGTGGACACGATGGCGCGCTCCTCGAAGTTGAGGAAGCTGGTGGGCGGCACCGGCACGTGTGGCACCGGCGTCAGCAGCGGCGATCGCTCCAGCCCCGCCTGCGTCAGCGCCTCACCCACGCAGCCGCAGAACCGCTCGTATTCCACGTACCGCCGCCGACCCGGCGCACAGAAACTACGTATAATTCAACAGTATCTTATAATATGCGATTGGTATACTTTGATAGTTACGACCATATGAAAGGAGCTTTGTTAGCAAAATATGTAGTTAAATCTTATTATTACCTAGTCGAATTACAGTGTAGCGAGTAGTATACTCAGTACTTACACCTCCATGAGCGTGTCCATCTCCAGCGGCGTGAGGCTGACGCCGGCGGCGGCGAGGCCGCGGTAGAAGTCCGCGCGCGGGATCACCAGCTCGCGCTTCTTGTCGAACTGCTGCAGGAACTCGCGCGGACGGATACCTTCGCGCACCATCTGGAGGAACAATGAAAAAGTATGACCGTTCCCACCTTTTGTAGTAAATTTTTGAGCAATATTTCGGAAAAAAAAATATTCCGCGAAATACATCATGCCTCCCTCCTCCTACCAGGAGGGAAGTGCTGTACGCATGCTTATGCGTACACTCACTCATTTACTTAAAGGTTGAGGTTGTGGTGACATACAAATAAAACACACTTCTGATCCTACAGTCGAATTATCATTTACTCCTGTACCAAAGTCTCAACAAGGTTTATTTCGCGGAATATTGCTAAAAATAATAACAAACTAAAGTTTAAGCTACCTAGTACTTTTATAGAAAACTTATACCCCCTTACTAATAAACGCTGTATAAGCTTGGAATAGTTATACAGTGTTTTGTCTTCTTCAATCCAATTAAAAATGTCACGTGTGTGACAGGAACAAAATAGTGAAAAGTCACCGTATAACTATTCAAAGCTTATACAACGTTTATTAGTAAGGGGGATAAAAGATAATAATATGAGCGATTCCTTCACAGAAGACGTAATAAATCGATTTGCCGAAGGCCCTCGAAAATTGCTTTTAAAATAGACAATTATGTAATAAGTACCTCGTGAAAGAAATTATATAAAGATATGTAAGTACCTACCTATAATTTTTTATAACCAATTTGAAAATTTAACAGTTTTGGACTTGCGTAAGTCAATCGATTTCAGCTGCCTTAATAGTGAAAGTAAAATAATTTTAAATTTTTACCAGGGAATAAATATTTACACGTCAGCCCGAATCGCTCTACAATCTACAGTAATTTACCTTTCCCTTAATCTTGGCTAGTATCAGGACGATGTTGGTCTGTTCGTCTGGCGTGGGGGCTGGTGTTGTCACGCGACGAGCGTGTGCCACTGCTGCTGACGGTGACGTCACACTCTCCGGCCGCTGCTCCTCCAGCTGGACACCAACCAGAAAATTTGACCAAAAGGTGAGTCGAAGTTATCTAGAGTCTAGACTATCTAGATTCTAGATAGTTGCCATAAAGAGTCCCAGGCAGGCAGGCAGCAAGGTTTTTATTTAAAAGTTGAAACGTAATAAGTGTTACAGTTTACACGATTTTTAATCGACTTCAAAAAAGGAGGTTTTTTGTCAAATAAACTTCAATAAAATTGAAGCGTGATATTGCACAATACAATTGATCGTCATTCGTCTAGGGGCCGGCTTAGGTAGTACTGCAAGTTTTATCAAAATCGGTTTAGTATAATAGTTCACAAACAAATCAAAGTTGAATCTTTAAACGATTAACGATGACGCGTTTACCATGCAACTCGTTTCGATAGGTAACAAAACTATTTGCATGAAATCACGAACTACGACCACTGCCTCCCAACCTCCACCACATAGTCCACATACCTCCTCCAAGAGCGCGAAGTAGTTGAACCCGCAGTCATCGAGGTACCGGTCCTCGAGCGCCCGCAGCTGCGCCGCCGTCATGAGCACGCCGAGCCGCGCCAGCACGCGCGACACGTGCGTGCGCAATACGTGACCGCTCTTCAGTCTACATAGTACATACGCAAGAGGATTTACTGTCAGAGATACTGATTCATAGGAAGATGGCGCATCTAATTTTGGATGATTCTGTCATGCCCAGCTGCCAAATCACATGCAATAAATGACATTGATTTGACATAGGTAACCCAACCGACTAACGCAGGTCCTTTATGATCTGCCTATGAACCAACAACACGATACACAACTTGGTGGCAATTTGGTGGCTTCGTGATTTTGAAAACTGATTGAGAGTTATCTCTCTTCACCCTGCCACGTTACCTCCTCCCTCACGTCAAGGATAAATCCTGGATCTTCACCAGGATCTAATGGATAAACAAATTTGCCATAATCACCGGTCATGATCACCAAAAGCGGGTCTGAGATCAAGGTGGCGTGTGTTGCAAGTGTTGCGCAGGCGCAGCAGCGCGGCCTGTGCGGCGTCTAGCTGGGGCTCGGTCAGCCCGCCGCGCTCCTCCGCCGAGCCGCGCGCCGGGAGCGGCACCGCCGACGTCACACACAACTCCGGATGCTTCTCTAGCTCCTTCACCGTGAACACTGAAATAAAACAAAAGGAATAGAGAAATTGCGTTATAGTTAAGGCGCTGTGGTTGTTGCAACTACGTAAAATGGGTTTTTTAAAACACATTTTTAGTAAAGGAAATGTCATTATTTAAGTATAAAATAAGTACCGTTTTAAAATTGAGAAAATTTCCTATACGCAAAGGTACGCGGCGAGCGTGTAGGTAACTGCCACTGTACAAGGCGCGCTGATATTAATGTTATTTTAATGTCCATAATGTCGATATTCGTACTGACAGACATCGACCTGCTCATTTTAGGGAATACTGGGCCTTAACTTATGTTGAAATGAAAAAAAGACGAATGTTAAGAGGATACACCAGGGCCGAGAGAAATTGAAAATAGGTATTTGAAAATGTATTGCTGTCTCACCAATCTCAAGTCTCCCACCGCAGAGCGCGATAGGGACAACACGACAAAAGTTCTAATAAAAGAACAGAAAATCTTCGATTCATTGTCCGCTGATTCCTTCTCCAAAACTTAACCGATTGAAGTACTTTTTTCATTAAGAATTAAAGCAAGGCTTGAGCTGTGTTCCTATGTTTTATTTTTTTTGTATATTTTAGCCAGTTTTGTATTCTGGGTGTTTGAACACAGAGGTAAATCTTGCCATTTTTTGGGTTTTTGGACGTTCTTATCTTTTTTAATAATAAAATTATGAAAAAAAAGAAAACATAGGGACATGCTAATAGTGGCCATAGATATTCAGGAAAAAAATTATAAATCTACCGGCATTATCCAGGGAGGAAACAGGGGACAGCGTTTGTATGGAAAAACGGCGGTGTGGACTCCTCTTAAATCTTTAAACTTTTTTTGACTAAGAAAAATAAGTTTGAAGTTATTGCGTCAGTCTGGGTTAAAGCTGATTGAATTGATACACCATGACTTATCTCCCTTGTTCTTCGTATTTACGAATATAATGTCTATCTTATTTTCTGGCCCTCGTGTTTTTAAGGATGCATTCCTCCCAACTGTTAAAGTTGTAAAGTTTATCTCCTTCTTCAGAATTTCCGTACCTTGATCACAGTCGTCCTCGAAGGTCCTCCAGCAGACGCGATGCGGGTCGTTGGGGTCGGTGTAGTGTTGCGTGACGCAGCGCAGCTCCTCGCCGCTCAGTATGGTACTGATGCCCATCGCGCCCAGCGCCCGCACGAACTGTTGCGGCGTTATGCGACCGCAGTTCAGCGGGTCGTAGTCCTGTAACGTAGAATTGATTTTTGTTGTAATAGTTACTTCTTAGCAAATAATCTAAAATATTACGATAGACGAACAGACCACGGGAAAGGACATAGGCTATTTTATTGCGGGAAAATCTATGGTTCACGGAAAAAGCTCCCAACGAGGGTTCCTGCTGCTATATTTACGCGAGAGGAGCCACCTCCCGCGTAAATATAGCAGCAGGAGGAAAGGGAATAGTGAATGCCCATTGCATCAACAGCAGATGAAACATTACAAATATGGAGTTTGCTACTTTACAGTAAGACTGCCGAACACTCACTCTTAGACTATTATCTAAATCCTCGCACTTAACACTACTCCAAAGACTACGTCATTCAATACCCCGATATGAACCAAAAACGATATGAACCGAACTCACTCTCAAAAACTCGGACACCCTCACTCGTCGTTTCAGCACATACTCCTGCACCCTTAGCATACTTTCTATGAGGGTTCTGGTGGGTTTGGGTGGGTCCAGCGCGGGATGGTGCGTCGTCGAGGTACCGCCGAGCGGCCGCGTCGACATACCGGCCTCTATCTCCGGACGAGACAGTTTGGGCAGCGCTGTGTCGATCACGGCTTTCGGGTTGTTGTATTCCTATTCAGTAAAAAATTCTATACTTATTCAATCCCGAAATACTAACTATAAGTACCTTATAAATAATTATGTCATCCCACTATCACAGTTAATTGACACCTAATTACTTATTATATCAGCTAGATAAGGGCTACGTTGGAACTAGGATACGAGTAGCATCTTGCAACATAGTACAACAGACATTTTGCTTAAGTTGCCTAGAAAAGTTATTAATATGTTTCAAGTACAAAAATGGCTACTAATTAGTCACATTTCAAGTCGGATATAATCATGTCAAATGTCAAATCAATCAACAATGCAATGAACTGCAACCTCTTCTTCTCATCCTTTGCGTCATTGAGAAGTACTATAACACAATTTACCGGTCCCAATCCACGGATGCCCTCCTTTCTGACCGCTTCCACAGCCTTGAGGAACTCGACGTAGTCCAGTGTGTAGGAGTCCCTGATGAACCGGCGCACCAGGAGGTTAAAGTCTTCGGGGGAAACCAGCACCTTCGCGTAGTTGAGGATCCTAGCGAAATGGGCGAAGGTGATGCGACCGTCGTTTTTAGCCACCTGAATAATTATTATTTCTTAGGTCTGGACTCTGGTCATTATAAACTGGTTTAAGGTAGATCGCAGACGGCACACTTTTTGTGTGATCGAGTCTGCGGCGCAAAGTGTGCCGTCTGCGATCTCCCTAAATATATTCTTTATGCTGCTTATGGCTTTGGCCCAAAGCCTTGAAAGCGACCTAAGCAACTATAAATTCAACAAATTATTTGTTTCTCATTAATTCGAGACTTGAACACAGGGTAGGTAATAACAATGTTTTAATGCCTACATTAAAACATTGTTATTACCTACCCTATGTTCAAGTCTCGAATTAATACTATTAATACTATCAGAGATGTTGATTCCTAGGCAGATGGGGGACCTACGTAGTTTGGTCGCGTTACGTCAAATGATCAAATCCAGCCGACAGTTCAAAATTAACATTAAAATTGACATGATCCGACCAAATGACGTTGGTCTGTCAACTGCCTAGGAATCAATTTCTTCGATGGTACTATAATAATGTTGATTCCTAGGCAGATGGCGGACCTAAGTAATTTGGTCGCGCTAAGTCAAACCCCTCCCCCATCCGACCGATCACAATTCACGACATAAGTCGACCACAATGTGACGTAGGTCCGTCAACTGCCTAGGAATCAATTTCCTCGATTGATACTATCAGAGAAGTTAATAGTTATTTATAGGCAGATGGCGTACCCACGTAATTAATTGGTCACGTTTTATCAAACCCATCTGAAGGATAACGGATTACATTGAATTGACATAATCTGACCAAATGATGTAGGTCCGTCAATTGCCTATGAATCAATTTCTTCAATGGTACCTAGTCCTATCTACTTAGTATTTTGATGGATCAACTCGTAATTGTTCCTCTTCAGCTTTATACGTCAAGACTTTTATTGTGCCAAAATATACACTCGAAATATTATCTTATATATAAAATTCTCGTGTCACAATATAGGCCGCGTACTCCTCCGAAACGGCTTTACTGATTTTAACCTTTATATGCATATTCAGTGGGTCTGAGAATCGGCTACTGGGTACTTTTTATATTGATAAGTGCATTTGTTAAATAAATAATAGTAAATTATTACAACTCAAGACTGACGACGACGGGATAGCGATGGACGTTGCCATGGTGACATACTTATCATTTACGGTCGGGTAAATGATTCTCACCAATTCATAATCCTGGAAGTAGGGTTTTAGCGGCAGGTCCCTCTGCGCCAGGGTGGCCAACAGGCAGCAGAGGCGCCTCGTCTGACCCTCGTCGAGTTTGCGGCACGCTGGCTCGGGGGGCGGGGGACACGCCTCCAGGATACACTCGGTGGAGGTCTTCGCCGGACCCGGGTCTGAAAAAGGGAAATAATAGATATAAACGATTATTAGAAAGAAATATATGCTTCCTGATATGTGAAAATAGTTGCTTGATAGACAAGAAGAACAATAATTGTTATTTTTGTCTATCAAGCGAATATTCTCATTTCTCACATAATATCAGGAAGCATATAATATTATTTATTTCTTTCTAATAATCTTTTTATTAGCAAGTAGGTACTCACAATTATTATTATTACTTAATAGGTACTTCACTTATTTATTTATATAACATTAACATCTGTTTATTGTATACAGTTACAGAGTACAACCTGCGAATCCTTTTATTATGTTATTTGGGAAAAGTGAAAACTGATAACTATGCCTATTAGGTATAATAATAATCAGAAACAACAGCTGATAATAATATAGAGAGTATGAAGTCAACTATGCTTACCTAAAAGCTTACGAAACCTGAAAACCTTAGAGCTCCTAGCCACATTGGCTTTGCTAATTACTATGACAAAGTGAGACTTGAGAGCTAGAGATACACGCAAATTAACTTATATATTATACAAGATTAAAATGAGCGAGAATTTCTAGACATGGACATTTCATACAATATTAAAATACTTACTTCTAAAATATGTACATATCAAAATAGAACCAGATGAACATAATTTATATAAAACACAAGTTTGCATTCCTCCGCCGGTTTCGAAGAATGTTTAATGTAACCGTTGTAAAGTTTTGCAAAGTTAAAAGGTGGGTGTTTTATGTAGAGTTTTGCATTTTATATTAGATAAAACTTTTTCTGTTGAGGCAGTGAGGTTATTGGAGGCTTAAAGATGATAATCATATTATTAAGTACTAGCTGTCCCGGCAAACTTTGTTTTGCCATACAAAGTATTTCGCCCATATTATTTTATTGAAGTGGCTAAATAAGTATGGGACTATGGCAACATCCTTCGCTATCCCATCGCACAAACAATGGACGCCGTCAGTCTCGAGTTGTAATATTTTACTATTATTTATTCAACAAATGCACTTATTAATATAAAAAGTAGCCAGTAGCCGATTCTCAGACCTACTGAACATGCATATAAAATTTGGTAAAAATCAGTAAAGCCGTTTCGGAGGAGTATGGTAACTAACATTGTGACACGAGAATTTTATACAGTATCAAAAATAAGTGATAGTACTGGGGCCCGAGTGTCACGAGTTTCCCCATACAAAAGTGACAAAATTTTTGGTCTTATAGCGCTGCTACTTTCACAGTGAACTCTCTACAAGGAACACGTACACACCCTAAAGTATTATCACCTATTTTTGTTACACCCTGTATATATAAGATTATAAAGACCGCAGTAACGCAAGTGTACGTACACGGATGACGGACAGAACTTTCTCCGCGCCCGGTAAAATTGTCGCCAGCAGTATTTCCGGACCAATACGACCTGCTAACCGTCAAGAAGAGAGCCCTCTTAGAAACGCTGGCAACGCACCTGCTGCTTTTCTAATGTTGCGAGTGTCCATGGGCGACGGTAGTTGCTTTCCGTCAGGTGACCCGTTTGCCCCCTTATTTTATAAAAAAAATAGGACGTGTTTTTATTGCGGAAAAATGTACGGTACATTTTGCTGATCTCATATAGACGACTTCCAGTGCAAACGAAGATGCGGGCATCATCGAGTATCGAATATTTGGCACGTTCCGCTTGTAAATAACGAATTCTCGCGTTCATTTTAAAACAGTAATTTACTACGTGACAACATTACATCAGCGCGAATGTGTTGTTATTGTTGTAACGACAAACATACATAAATAAAGCTTATCTTCTTCTTATCTTAATATATATATTTCTTGTGTGCGTGTGTATGTGACTGAACTCCTCCTAAACGACTGGACCAATTTTGATGAAATTTTTTGTGTGTGTTCGTGGAGATTCGAGAATGGTTTAGATTTACAGTTTGGTCTACTGGAAAATGTTTTTTCAATTAATTTCTTATTTATAAGGAGTTGTTGATTTTGGAATGTTTTACATTAGATCCGGCGGACGGCGCTATCATCGCATTCAATATTATTCTATTTCAATTTTAGTTTGTCCTGACAGATGGTGCTACGATTAATTTGAAAAAAATTTTGTTATTCAATTCATGTGCTGATTAAAATATTAAATAAATAACACATAGGCTACAATTTTAACCGACTTTCAAAATGTGGGAGGTGTTATGTTCGTTTTCTTATATTCAACGATTACTCCGCCGTTTGTTAACCGATTTTCAAAATTTTTCTTTTGGTATATAGGGTATCATCCCAATTTGGTATTATATTCAGAAAAGTGGTGATCTGATGAAGGATCCATAAGTAATCGAGGGAACTCCTCAAAACTTATAGGGAAACATATGGTCACTTCGGTTTCGTGAGAAGTATTCTAAGCATATGCTACCAACAAGTAAGATTTTGCACCGAGATATACCTGGTATACCGTGGCTCGGAAGGTGCTGAGAGAATTCCTGATTCTTTATAGATACAAGTTTAGGAGTTTCGGCGTTGTTTTAAGAACAGAAAGCATATGCTACTATGCAAATTACATTCTTCATCATCATCATCATCATCATCATCACTACCATATTATACCATTTCATAGCCTTTTAGATCGAGACTCGAGTTTGTCAAGCGATAATTAAAAAAAATCTATATCTACCTAATATTATTATAAACCTGAAGAGTATGTTTGCTTGAACGCGTCAATCTCAGAAACTACAGGTCCGATTTAAAAACTTATCTCAGTGTTAGATAGATCATTTATCGAGTAAGACTCATCATTTATCGAGAAGGTTATATTATATTATTACTCTAAGACTAATACGACAGAAGAAACTCAGGAAAATGTGGGAAAAAGGGGGGAAATATTTTTTATGGGAAAATGTACCTACGGATTCTGTAAAATTTCTAATTTACGCGGGCGAAGCCGCGCGGGACATCTAGTAAGTATATAAAATTTTCGTATCACTATGTTAGTTACAGTACTCCTCCGAAACGGCTTTACTGATTTTACCAAATTTTATATGCATAATCAAGTCTGAGAATCGGCTACTGGGTACTTCTTATATTGTTAAGTTCGTTCCTTGGATAAATAATAGTAAATTACAAATCGAGACTGACGGCGACCATTGTTTGTGCCAGGATAGCGATGGACATTACCATGGTGCTATACTTATTTAGTCACTTCAATAAAATAATATGGGCGAAATACTTTATATGGCAAAACAACATTTGCCGGGACAGCTAATTTTTTTGTAAATAACAAAAAATAGATTTGAAAATTTATACGAATATTGTAAATGTGAAAGTGCATCTGTTTGCCTTTCTGAATCGATTTTGACAGTATGGAGATATACTTTATGTGTCAGAAAAGGACACAAGATTTTACCTTGAATTAATCTACGCTTACGCCGTTACGCCAAAAAATTTTATTACAACGCGCTGTATATTCGGAATTCAAAGTGTGAGAATAAATATCATGAGTGCGAGCGAGATCGCCAGAATCGATTCGAAATTCGAGGTACAGTTCGACAAGCCTTTATTTGAACGTGGCGAGGAAAGGAACTGAGCGCTTCTATCATACAAAAACGTCATTTTTGACAAGTGTTTGACAGTTCTCCATTACCAGCAGCGCTCCCGTCAATGTCACCCACGTTCAAATAAAGCCTTGTCGAACTGTATGAAAATAGGTCCTGAACTTAGAGTATACATTAGCAAGCTATAGAGCGCGCGCATCGCTTGTTCCCCGTTGTGCCGATCGTAAGCAGAAGTTCTATAGATACTTGTCAAACGTATAACGCAAGTCGTTTGACGCTTATAGGAAAATATGTTTACACTCGTGCTTACAGTTCATACCTTGTTAGAAGCACTCTATAGCTTGCTATAATGTATACTCTATGGTCCTGAACATCTCACCCTCTCCATGCACGAGGCGGCAGAGCTGCGTGTAGAGGACGCGGCCGTCCTGCGCGCGGAAGTACGCGGCTAGCTGCTGCACCTCGGCGTTCGACAGACCGACCACCGACCGCAGGCCACCCGCCAGCACCGATACGAACTTCGACTCTAGACAATATTGCGGTGAATACACAAAGTGTAACAAAACTAAGTGATAATACTTAAGGGTCCCTTATAAAGAGTTCACTGTGAAAGTAGCATCGCTAAAAAATTTTTTTTTATGATTTGTATGAGCAAACGCCCGAACGTAAAGAATTTTCCCATACAAAAGTTTAAAAAGTATTCTTTCAGCGCTGCTACTTTTACAGTGAACTCGATATGGGGTACCAATACACACCATAAAGTATTATAACTTACTTTTTTTACACCTTGTAGAATATCGGCATTACACGAGTCGAATGTCAACTTTATATTAAAGAATGCTTATATCAATTCCATACGTATTGATCGGCGATTCAATATAGGAAACGTGTTGGCTAATGGGCCAGTTGGGCTATTCATAATTTCCGTTCGATTCGAATTCGGAAATGTACCGCGCTATTATTAGTTTATGGTCGCTTAGCGCGGTAGGCGTTTATTGGCTTTTACGCTGGAAACTTGGAATCTGAGTGGATTTATGCATCATTTGCAACAATGCATTGTTAATATAAGAATTAATCTTCATTCGTTTTAACAAACAATTACAACTAAAACAAGCCTATTTTGTGGTCATTAATAACAATCATTATTCGATATTAATTTCAAATTCAAGACCATTTTAAAATCAAGATTATTTTTAAATATAAATATAAGAGTATGCTACAAAATTATTTTTACTTTGCCACGGTGCTACGGCGCCCTATAAATACGTAACCGTAGATGTCTACGGTGTGTCTACGGCTACGGCCAGCGGCTACGGGACTGCTACGTCGTAGCTCGTAGCGCCGCGTAGATATACTAACGCCTGCAGCGATTTTAGTAACTATATCCCTTGTTAAAGTATGTTTTTGATAAGGCAGGTTATTCGTGGTTACAATAAAAATATTATAAATGGTGGGATTATGACTGTGACATTATGGCCTCCGAAAAAATAATGCTCGTACAAGAAGCGTATTTTTTTCAATAGAGGTGAGACCCCACTAGGCATAACACAGCCAAATATTCTTTATAATATAAAGAATATTTCATATTATGAAATCGTATACATAAAGAGCTTCCGGACAAATCCGGGGAAATCCGGACAGATGGCAACCCTAACTTAAGTCACAATACGTGCAGCGACGCTATGCGGCACAAAACATCCGTTCTAGGAAACGTGACGTGTGACGTCGCTTCGTTGCAGCGAAGTGTCGTTATGTGCTGTTTCCTATTAACAGCAATGCTCTCGTGGTAGTGTTCATACCGGAGATGAGCGAGTTGCCCTCGGGGTCGAGCGGGCGGTACCAGTCCCACAGGTTGATGCCGACGCGGAACACGGCCGCGCGGATCTTGTTGCACGTCCGCCATACGTCTGCCTGACGAAGCAGCTGCCAAAAATCCATACTTATTATTAGAATTGTATAAATAAGAAAGTGCGTGTTTGTTTGTTTGATACCTCTTAACGTTTAAGGGTCTCCGCTTACTGAGGCGGCCAAATGTATTATCATACGCCATCTGCGGTGCCTCGCCATAAAGTTAATATACCTAGCGGAATAGAGAAACAAAGGCTTGAGCAAGAGAGATGTCACTATCAGTAACGACGACGTGAAGTGAAGACGTGTGATACATGACAGCAGCACTCTTTTTTTGACGTCCAGTCGGCACCATAAAGTTAATATACCTAGCGGAATAGAGCAACAATCTCGAGCTGTCAAACGATACTGAAATTGGTTTACATCTGTGCGTAAAATATGTGTACGTATACACTTACACAAGCATGATTGAACATGAATTCTAGGAGAGAAAATTGTCAACGTGCAGCACGTGCCGACTGGACGTCAAAAAAAGGGTGCTGCTGTCATGTATCACACGTCTCTTTTTACCACGCAGTGTTACTGATAGTGACATCTCTCTTGCTCAGGCCTTTGTTTCTCTATTCCGCTACGTATATTAACTTTATGGTCGGCACGTGCCGCACGTTGACAATTTAATCTCATAGAACTCATGTTCAATCATGCTTGTGTAAGTGTATACGTACACATATTTTTCACACAGATGAAAACCAATATTGGTTACGTTTGACAGCTCGAGATTGTTGCTCTATTCCGCTAGGTATATTAATAGGTATATTAACTTTATGTGCCGCGCAGAATGTTTACATACATACGCTCGCGACCTACTAATTTTGATGAAATTCGGTGTTGAATTACTTATATTAATATAATGTCCGCGTCGTCTAAAATCGATAATTTTAGATGACGTGGATATTATATTATAATTTGGCCTGGGATCAGTTACGCTCATTAGTCATTCGCTACAGCGTACGTATGAAATAACAACATAATATTACGTTTATTATTTAAAACGTAAGAAAGGTAAAACCTTTGTTTTAGCTTCGTGGGTAAAACCCTCTCTATCCCGTGCTCTCTTACACTAATTTAACGAGGTCTTCAGATAAATGTCTAATACCTTGTCGTGCATACTGGATAAGAGAAATTCAAATTAACACGTATAAAATTTTTGTATTATTGCCCAAAATCTAATATAAAAATTGTGTAAACGTAAATTTTAATTTGACTATTTGAATTGACAACATAAATGGCAATTATGAATCATATCCGGCCAGTGATATTTAAATATTTTTTAGCAATTCTAGGATAGCAAAAAAATTTAAGCATACGGCACACCTTTTTTATCAAGCAAGCCTAAAGCAAGCATTAAGAATATTTTAACAAACTATTTTTATAATTTTTACAAAAATATTGTTAATAATTAAGTATTATAAATAACTAAAGACTATTTCAGGACAAAATTCTTCTTTGGTGTTAATACACCGACATAATACCTACATTAGAAAGTTAGCACTATTCCTCATAATATTATAATTAGACAATCTCGTATTTCTATTTTCTACTCTATTTCTAGAATCATTATCTTGGTAACGACTGGTAATATTTTCATGAGAATAAACGTGGTTTCGTGAAAGAAAAAAACACGATCAAAGGTCAGGTTTTACATATCATAGTCATATTCCTAGGAAATAGCGCTTTTTGACTTTAAAGGTCTTTGTGGTCTTTGCTTATTAATGGCTTCTCTTTCAAACTCCAAGCAAAGCTCAGTTGGTCGTGCCTGCTTAGCATGACATTTAAGATTCGTTTTCAGTCTTCGTAGAGAAGAAATAACTATTATGCTAAAAATAGTAAGACAATTATAAAAAATAGTCTTACTATTATACTAAACCTAAGTGTCTAAACACACTAGGCCAAAAAAACGCGGCCGAAGTTCGGCATGATTACGCCTATAATATTTTAAATTTCTGGTGACACACCATGCCGAAATTACGTCGCGTTATATTGTATATACTGTAGCGCATTGCAAGCGTAATCATGCCGAACTTCGGCTGCGTTTTTTCGGCATGGTGTGTTTAGACACTAAGACCACGTAATGTATCTAGTAATGACCTCATCATTACTAACGTAAACCTAAAGTGAATGTAAAGTCTATGTCAGCTATTTCATCCCCTATTTGAAACTTTATTTCCTCTTCATTCGTTTATTTGGTCGTCAACGCTCATTAGGTTTTACACAAACGACGCCTTTTACTGGCCGATAGTAAAACGTAACTGAAAGTTCACTACGTGAGGTGATTCATATTATTCTCCAAGAGCAGATCATTCGAAGACTATACGAGTTAGGAATAGAGCTTTGGTTATAAATTTTAAATTTGATAAAACAAAACTTTATTCTTCTATAATAAATATATAAACTTGTTAAAGAGGCTACTGACAGAGACATAATTATATTTATTAAATAAGTAAAAAGACTCATTTGCTAAAAGAACCGCTATGTAATGTATTTAAGCATTTTTAAAATATATATATTCAATATTGTATATAAAATTGGGTACAACTTTAGTATTAAACAAGTTCTTTATTAACCGAAAGTCCAAGCAACAATAGAATGAAAACCGACGCGTCGCGTCGCCGTCGTTAAAATTTCACCTCAAGGTTGTTTTAAAATTACACACAACATTAACATACTGCCATTTTTACGTTCAATTCTACGGGGGACCGAATGAGTTACAACTTAAATGTGTAATGGAGGTCGTGAACCGACCGAAAACGGAGCTACACAGTAATGGATCCCTCGCACGCACGTAAAAGCGCTTATTAAATATGTACCAGCTCCAAAAATAAGCCCACGAGTCCTAGACCCCAGATGAGCCCGGACCTCCGCTATTTTCGCCAGGCCCTAGCTAAGTCAATCAATTTGTCAATGAAAGTACCAGCTCGTGTCACTCTCGTACCAGACCGAACGTTACACAAGGATTACCGACCAGAAGGAACTCCCGCATCCATCGAACGCTCGATACCGAGGTTTAATAATAGCGGGGATAAAAGTAAGCAGTGTACACAGCAGCTCCGGATCCGGCCGGCGGAGGCGGCTCGCCCGATGTGGGAGGCGCGGGGCATGCGCGGCACGGGCCCCACCGGCCAATGACGTCAGGGGATCGATCGACCGCGGCGCGGCCCGCGGAGCTGTCACTACCACATGAAGATGTGGCCATCGCGGGTTATGTAACACGGAGCAGGACCCGCGGGTTTCATGTCTGAGGCCGGGGCCACGCGCGCTCATGTGCGGGCTAAGCTTTAGGACCAGGAATAGCCCTTCGCAGAAGACCTCCCTCCGATGGGGCGACAGCTGCCTGAGCTCGGTCCGCTCGCGCGTACCTCGTGAATAACATAGTGAATTTATATATTTTATGATGAATATATTTTTCTTCGTAAACTAAGGGACTATAAGTGTGAGGGAGGATCGAGGGTCTTTTCTGAACTGACAAGTAAGTTCCTTAGATATTTAGCGAATACTAGAGTATAGATTCGATAAATAGATAATGTTATCTATTGCAAAACAATTAACTGCTTATGTGTGTGACGTCAGTGCCGACTGTCAAAGAGTAGAAGGTCTCGTCTCGTACCGTGTATCTCATGAATTATGGTATTATGGTAATTTTCGGCCTCCATGTCTCATGTAAGCTCGCGATATGTGTCACCTCATTTGATTACAATGAGCCATACCTGACCTCATAGCTGAAGTGAGTCCCACTTCCGTGGCGCGGCAGGACCATGACCCTGGGTCACGGCCCCATTGGCCCCGGATTGTCTTCGGCCGTTTATTGGCCCGTTACAGCGGGACGGCCATTTTTATTATTACGATCTATATTCCGATTGCCTATTTGTTTGTTTAATCGTGCTTCATTATGTTACGACTTTCACGGGGTATTTTCCTTCATTGATCGCGTTTTGTCAGGGTTTGTTGTGTCTACGACTTTTTAAATGTATTTAATGTTCATTTCTTATCGGTCATCTGTGCTCTGTGCTAGTATATTGAAGAGGTATAGTTCATTTGTTTATACTTTATTTAAATCGAAGAGGCTCTAAAGCTGCAGGGCCATTCTTATTTGTATGATTAGAACACGGAGAATTTTTATTGCAAAAAAATGTACTTTTCCCAAGAAATTTTATTTTGTTTGGCAAACGGCAAACGAATAAAACGAAGCAGACAATGAGTAAGGACTTAGAGACGACACTGTTTTGAAGTTCTTATGGTGATGCGCAGGAGTCATTATAAGAGGTTGTATAAGCAACTCCTGCGCACCTAGTAAAATGTAAAGGAGACAGAAGTTACAAGAATATGGAGGTTCAAGGAGTAAATAAGAAAATTATATCAGATTTTCCGAATAATTTTGTACTATTTTTGTATCTGGATACTATTTCAAACATGTACCTTTGTTCTAGGAACTAACAAACCGGCAAGATGATCAACATAGCGGGCGTGATCTCGATAATACTGTTCTACGTGCTGATCCTGGCGGTGGGGATATGGGCGGGGCGGAAGAAGCCCGCGGGCAACGACTCCGAGGAGGAGGTGATGCTGGCCGGCCGCTCCATCGGCCTCTTCGTCGGGATATTCACTATGACAGGTAACATTGAGTTGGGTAGAGTAGATTGAGGTGGGATTACACCGTACACGATCAGTTTGGCATCAGTTCAGTCCATCAGTCACAGACTGATGCTAGAATGATAGCCAGAAAGTACATAAAGAAATGATCAGTCTGTGAATCACACGGTTACATGATCATTATGAAAAGTGCCGGATGGGCTATCCACAATTTATCTGGCAGATAGAGTATGAAGTATATGTCAGATAAGTAGTGAAGCAGGCACTTAATCCAAGCTGTCATCATGATAAGGAAGCTACACCAATATATTTCTACGAAGCATCGCTTAGTGACATAGCCGATGCTTATGTCTCTAGTCTTTACGAAGCTTATATACAGTCTCTCCATGATGGCCCATGGTGGAGCAATACATTATACAGGTGATTACGAATATTTAGGGCCTGTTTCACCACTTCCTGATAAAGTACCGGATAGACTATCCACAACTTATTTGACAGATTTGCTATACTCTATCTGTCAAGTTAAGTGGTCGATAGACTATCTAGCACTTATCAGTAGCCTTAGCACGGCCACCAGTAGAAATGCTAAAGTATGGACAAACTGTGGAGATAAACTTAAGGTAGCGTTCTGATCTTTTTTCGTTCCTTAAAATTTAATTAAAATGCCACTTTATGACAGACTATAGTCCTAGAAATTCAAATAATATCCTACTCTATGACTTATTATACTATCGGAACGGAACCTTTAGTTAATGTCCATTGTTTGTCTATACTTTCGCATTTCTACTGGTGGCCGTGCTAGGGCTACAGGAAGTAGTGAAACAGGCCTTTAGAGGGGTATACTGATTGGAGATCTTCAAACCATCAGTATGGAATTATAGCTAGGTATATGGCGCACTTGCCGGGGTGACGCGCTTTCAGCTTAATTGCCACACTCATTAAAAATAGAGATCGCCCAATGGCCGAAATTCGACCTTAGTTTCAACGACATTGAACTACTACATATATTTTGTAATAAAAATATTGACATTATCATATTTTTTTCAACTCTTGTCTCTGGGACTCAGCTGATCTCAGACTGGCCGTGTAAGCATTGTATAATAGTAACTAAGATTCAATAAAAAAAAACTATAATCCATTTTCAATTTGTCAACTTGTTGTCAAAAGACTTCAACCATAAATAAAAGAGTATAATTCGTATGTATAGGCTTGTCACTCAATAATCTGTCATTTTTCCTAGTGTGTGTGTTGTAGTGTGTGTAATGTACTATTATGGCCCACGCATAGACATAAGGCCCACGCATAGACATAATATATACTGTCGTATTATAGGTTTATGGGCCCACGTTAGTTTAAAAAGTAACTTAACTATTTCGAGCAGGCAATTCTGACAAAAGTCATAAAAATGTTTTTGTACCATGCCAAATTAGCTTAGAAATTGGAACTATCCATGTATCAAGTAACAAGTTCTAAATTGTAACCTAATTCAATTAGTTCTTATATTCTAGTCCTAGGCTTTATAATTTTAGTCCGTAATAATCCTAGCTATTTTCAGATGGAATGAAATGTAGAACGGGGTTAACACTTAACTGGGTATTCTGATAGACTGAGCTGATAATATTGATTTAATCAATACGTTGAGAATAGTTCGTTAGATCGTCCGTGGCCTATAATGGGTAGACCCTTGGTTCGCACTCCTAGATGGTGCAGGTTCGATCCCGGGTGGGGAGGCGTGTACCAATGAGACATTTTCTGATTTCAAGTACATAATACGAGTACGGACGCTCGTACGGTGAAGGAAAACATTGTGAGGAAACCCGCAGATAGTTGGTCCCAGACAAGTCCCAGATGTATTGACTAGTTTTTTTTAATAACCTGATGGAAAGCAAATTCCGTTGCCCATGGACACTCGTACCATCAGAAGAGCTGCAGGTGTGCAGGTGTGTGTGCCGGCCTTTTAAGAGAGAATAAGGTAATAGGGGAGGGTAGGGAAGGGAAAGGGTAGGGGATTGGGCCTCCGGTAATCTCACTCATTCGGCGAAACACAGCGCAAGCGCTGTTTCACGCCGGTTTTCTGTGAGCCCGTGGTATTTCTCCGGTCGAGCTGGCCCATTTGTGCCGAAGCATGGCTCTCCCACGTCAAAATTTCTCTCCTCTGGACTAGGCCGACTATGTTGCGAGAATGCCGTATGTGCTTGGGCAACCATACGGACACTTAAAAATCTTGTCCCTGCAGGCACTACAGTATTTGAGGAGTGGTTACTTCGCTTTGAAAATACTGTATAAATCATCCAAAACGGATGCAAAGGCTTTAGTTAACCGGACAAAGAACGGTGATACATTTTTAATAATTTTGGGAGTTGTTTACGTAAAGTATTGCAACTCATTATGATATGTTTATTTAAAAACATTTTAGCATTTTGTCTCATCGTAATTTTAAACAAATATTACTCAAAACTAAACGTATGAAAGTTAGTTTTCTGATCTTCCTATTTTCATTGTCTTTTCCACATTTTACATCCTTAAAAAGTTACTTTTTAGTAGGACAAAATATTTTAAAATTAGAAAATTGTACTTTTCGTTCAGAAAACGTGTTTGTTAACTGTGTTCTAGAATCTATAAGTGGATTATATTTTTATTTTTTACGGTCTTTTTAGCTTGAACAAGTTTTACGTTGTTTTTATCTTCGCTCCGTTTTAAATGCAGATGTAGCTTTAATGCCTTTGCATAAAAGACTTTGCAAACGAATAAAATATGAATCGATTTAAAGTCTTCACGCCGAGAAAACGAATTGAAAATGCTTTCTTCAATTTTAGATCTCGCCACACACACTACAAATTCTATAACTATCTAATCTTGTAATTTTATAATCTGGTGCCTTACTCCCGAAACTGATATCGATTTCGATTTTCGATTTCAACGGTTTTTTGACACTTCAGACATCTAAAATATGTCTAAAAAATGTCAAAAAACCGTTGAAATCGAAAATCGAAATCGATATCAGTTTCGGGAGTAAGACACCTGCTAGAATGTTAGACACCAACAAAAAATTAATTGTCAATACTAAACAATACGTAATAGAGACAAAAAGTATACTAGTCTTGTATTATAAACAAAGTTTTCAGTAAAAATTAAAGATCTGCAGTAAAACATATAAAACTTATTTTGCACCTAAATATTATTAAACTATGACTTTTACCGTTTACGGTCTATATAATATCACAATAAATGTAAGTAGGCTAAGTTGTGGTGCGCAATAATTGTGTTTTACAAACATCAAATCCCCTATTTCCATGCGACAAGCCCCGGCCTACTCATGACAATATGGGGATAAATCACACAATTACACCAATAACAAATAATTATTATGTATGTACTTTTGTGTAAATAGAAATATAATATTTTTTGTTAATTTTTTCCAATTTACATAAAAGTACTTACTTAATTGACAAATTGACTGTTAAGTAGTTTATATCCTCTTTGGTACACTACATAAAAATTCTTAAAAATTTGAAATTAATCGATTTCGAGAAAGTCTCTGAATATGGAACCATTACTATACCACTTTTTTTAGTTAAAATTATCAGCGGGCTACTTACTTTATTATTACTTTGTCGTGATAGACTTTAGGTAGGTACTTTTTGATCGTCAATAGAAAATAAGACGTGATTTATATTGTATCATACAATAAAAGGGCTTAAAATATCAAAATATCCAATGGCGTTAAAATACACTGCTATATTTATAATAGAACTTACATAAATTCATAAATTGCCGATTGTATCAAATCACGCGGACTTTTGCATCTGGACATTCGCCAAGTTGACTTTAAACGTTCATAAATACTTATGTGGACATGATTAAGTTTTAAAATAAGTAGAGTAAGTATAGACACATAATATAGTACTTTCCTTCGATAATAATAGTAAATTTGGTAATGGTAATTACTTTTTAAATTGTCATTAAAAAGTAATTACCAAATAGTTGGCAAAACAATTGTCGAATTTCGAAAACAAAAAAATATAATATGGTAAAATTGGTCATATAGGCCGGCTACGGGCTTATATATCCCTTTTGGAAGTGCCATGAATATATTATTATTATTTATTATGGCCAATTTTATAAGTAGAACAATGGCACTGTTAACTAATTTTAAATTTGGAATTCATAAGACGGCCCTTCCCTTCGTTAAGTTAAGTAAAATAATTATTTTTCGTGTAAGTGGGTAATTTAGTAGTAGGTACTTTCCATTGTTATATTTTCTTTATATTTCTTTATATCTATGGACGGTTCACACCACGTCAGTCTCGACTCTGGCCCCGTGCTAAGTACCTGAAGGACTTGTGTTACGGGTACCAGACAACGGAAATATATTTAATACTTTTATACTAAGTATATAATATTTAAGATTTTTATTATAATAAGATACACGTATTTACTATACATCCATGATCCAGGAACATTGAAAACTTTTTGTTCCGTCGGCGGGATTCGAACCCGCGACGCCCGGCTTGAGCTGCCAGTTGCCACACACTCTTTATTACGACAGTATATAAATAAGTCTATGCTCTTACCACGGAGGTTGTCAAATTATTTTGTTGCAAGTAGTTACCAAATCTTGAGCCTTTAAATTATTGAAAATATTTACTTATATTAAAAATTAAAAACGATTATACAAATATAAGCGGGCGTCATCAATTTCTGGCGCACGTCTCTTTGATAAATTGTGCCTGAACAGGCCTGAACCTATTATAAATAGATTAATGCTGTCAGTTTGTTTATCGACGGGGTAGGATTACGGAACGATTCTTTTTTATTAGGTAATAGGTATTAGGTGCAATATAAATTGGATACATATTCATTTACTTGCTTTATGTTTTCGTTTAAGTAGAGATACAATAGGCCGTAAAGGCCGTGGCCGTGTGGCAGCATCGTAGGGGGGCCAAAAGCCCCAACAGAGAAGAGCCTGCGCAGCAGCAGGCGCTCGCCGGCGGAGTCGTGGTGTAGGCTCACGCGATCCCGCGGCCCGCCCAAGGCGCATAGTGGAGTACCGCCGAGTTTTTAGTGGGTAGGGGCTGCGTCCACCACCATCTTCGGACGCAGCAGAGACCCACATACTTGCGGATAGGACCCCATCCCCCGCATATATAATAATAAGTGGCCTACACTCATAAAAATATAAATACGGCATTAGATACAATGTCAAGTTAGAAGCCAGGCATTTAGGACTAGTGTCTTTAATGCTTTGTTCAAACCAACGTGACCAGGCGACTGCGAAGCGGTAGCGTAACGTTAGTATGCGATGCGGTAACCAAGACAGAAAACATAATATTATACTTCTGCACTGTAAGTTGTAACTTACTGGGTAAACTGTTACCTGTTAAGCGGTTCTCCGAGCTATTGCTACTGTATCTGCTCAGACCTTGAAATCACTGTTACCCTTGAGTATCTATTGTCAGTGGCGGCCTTATACATTGCGAGGCCCCGGGCAGAAGGTCTTTGCTAGGCCCTGGGCGGCACTCTGTCTTCCAACAAACACGGCGATTGCCTTGTTCGACACCCCCTAGGGCAACCACAGTCTATTGTAGCTCCTTCGGGAAAGAGTACCGTCTCTGGAACTGTCGCCAGCGGTATTTCCGGACTAATACTTATACGGCTTGCAAACTTTCAAGAAAAAATTCCCTCATAGAAGGCCGGAAACGCACCTGCAACTCTTCTGATGTTGCGTCGAGCGTCTGTAGTTGCTTTCAATTAGGTGACCCGTTTGCTCGTTAGCCCCCTAATTTTATAAAAAAAAGTAACTGAAATATGTGTTTGGGGCTGGTGCCCAGGCTACTACTACTAGCAGTTCTAGCCTTGCTGGCTTCTTGTAACCATGTGTCTGTTGCAGCGACGTGGGTGGGCGGCGGCTACATCAACGGCACGGCGGAGGCGATCTACACGTCGGGGCTGGTGTGGTGCCAGGCACCCTTCGGCTATGCGCTCTCCCTGGTCTTCGGTAAGTATTACCTACCCATGTCGAAACGACTTCATAGTTTAGTGGTACAGAACTGTACCTACTATTTTAAAACGCTTTATAAATTACAGTAGATATACAGGCTGTAACAAAACTATCTTAAAAGTTAAAACATACTTTAGGGTGTGTATGGGCCTCTTATACAGGGTGTAACAAAAATAAGTGATAATACTTTAGGGTGTGTATGTGTTCCTTATAGAGAGTTCACTGTGAAAGTAGCAGCACTGAAGGACCAATTTTTTTTTCACTTTTGTATGGGCAAGGGTCCGAGCGTCACGAGCTTCCCCATACAAAAGTGAAAAAAAATTTGGTCTTTCAGCGCTGCTACTTTCTCAGTGAACTCTCTATAAGGAACACATACCCACCCTAAAGTATTATCACTTATTTTTGTTACACCTTGTATAGAGTTCACTGTAAAGTAGCAGCTCTGAAAGTATAACTGTGTGCCCATACCAATCACAAAAAAAATGGCTCTTTTAGCGCTGCTACACAGTGAACTTTTCATAAGGGGCACATACACACCCTAAAGTATTATTACAAAGTTTTTTTTTACATCTTGGAATGCTGTTCTTAAAAATTAAACAGGTAATACATGCTGATCAGAATATGTCCTGACTGTCTGTCAAAAAGGTTGCATGGGATGATCATATAAAACGTAGGTCCTGCGTCTGAGCTCTCGCTATTTTTGTGACTGATATAGTCATCAGACGTTCTGGGTTATAAAGGTGCCGGTTGGCAGCGGACGACATGAAGCAACCGTAGACGACGTGTCGTCGCGACACTACTGGTTTCTATGTATTTCTATGAAATACCCTGCGCAGCTAGCGACACGAAGCTAGCGACACTTATTTATAGAAATATGTAAATAGAAACCAGTAGTGTCGTGACGACACGTCGTCTGCTGCAACTTCATGTAGCCGGCTTCCAACTTGTACCTTATGGGTTAATTCAGACCGCAACGTGACTTGTAGATGCATTTCTAAATTAGTATGGATTTGACAGATTCGCAAGACGTCTGACGCAATTGAAATCTGTCAAATCCATACTAATTATACACATTAATTTAGAAATGCATCTACGCATCGCGTTGCGGTCTGAATTGACCCTAAGAGTAAAGGTGCCGGTTGGCAGTAGACAGTGTGTATTGCATAGACACTTTTAAACAGCTATTAAAGTGATTTCTGCGTAGATGCTCAGTTTTAGGCAACAGTAAGAGAAGCTATAAAAGTCTCGTTACTGGGCCCACATACAAAACGGTAAATTATATTGTCTTTACCATTTACACATTTTTAAAGTGCGTGTTTAAAATTCGTCTGGGCTTGCGACCGATCCTTGGATAATTTAAATCTATAATAATTTAAATAAAACACTCGGTTAATACATATTTATTATAATTATGTCATTTTTTGCGTGTGAGAAGGTAAAAAATAGCATTTTTACATGCATACTTAGTAGATTCGCGTTATTTAAATTAAAGGTTTTAAAGCCCCAGAAAAAGTTACAAATGGTAGCCTAAATGGACAAAAAATGCCCTAATTTCAAGATTACAATAAACTTTTTTCATTTTTTAAATGATATTTTAACGCCAGATAGTTTATAATATTATGTAGAGCTGTCTGAACGGACAAAAGCGGCTAGGTATGATGTAAGGCATTTTTACGCCGCGGTCGAGGGCCTCTTGACACATTTCACTTAAATCAAGTGCCCTTCGGTTACTATTTTTACAAAAAATTTGAATATGTATTTGAGATGAGAATTTAATTAATAGATTAAAATGATTTATGGTGTTGCGTGGTAGTGGAAGAACACTTGAAAAGTTGTTATTACGCTTTACATAATTTGCTGTAATACTGCTGCTCATGTCGTTTATGGTAAACTTATTATTTCTACTTAAACAGAAATGTACATTTCTAG
Organism: Aricia agestis; assembly: GCF_905147365.1. NCBI lineage: Eukaryota > Metazoa > Arthropoda > Insecta > Lepidoptera > Lycaenidae > Aricia > Aricia agestis. Next base: position 15,831,649 of record NC_056408.1, on the reverse strand, counting down.
TAGAAAGAGTGCAATTAGCTACACCTTCTTTAATTATTATCAAAATCATAATAATAGCCCTGAATTAGGCTACATATTTTCGAAAAGAAAATATGAATACAATATTATAAAAGTATTCACATTTTTTACTAATGAATTGATTTCATTTATTACCTAATTCCGACTGACTATCAGTAGTTCGTAGTTACTTATAAACATACGTATACTCACTAGCCAGGACGCTAACAAATACTAACAACGAGCAAATGCCTGAAATATTCTTTAAACCTAATTCTATTCTATAGTCTAGGACCTAAATGCTCTCTGCCTAGGTATACATAATATTTTTCTTCTCGTAGGAGGGATATTCTTCGCAAATCCCATGCGCAAGCAGGGCTACGTGACCATGCTGGACCCGCTGCAGGACTCGTTCGGCAGCCGCATGGGCGGGCTGCTGTTCCTGCCCGCGCTGTGCGGGGAGGTGTTCTGGGCGGCGGGCATCCTGGCTGCGTTGGGTAAGTGGACCTTTGAAGGTGGGATACTCCAAGCGAGCTCAAGGTTGGTCTGCGGTTGTTCCTGACCTCACTGCGCGGGGAGATGGCGGCGAGCTTACAATTCTTCCTGAAATCCCAATGCTGGATAATGGATTTGCTGTAGCTTTTGTTCGGTAACTGCATAGCCGAACTGGGTAAGTATGTCTTACACATTTAAGTATGACTATTTCCCCCATCATGTTAAGGAGTAAAATCACCCAGTATATACAGTGTGTAACAAAAATAATTGATAATACTTTAGGGTGTGTACGTGTTCCTTGTAGAGAGTTCACTGTGAAAGTAGCAGCGCTGAAAGACCAACATTTTTTTTCACTTATGTATGGGGAAATTCGTGACGCTCGGGCTCTTGCCCATACAAAAGTGAAAAAAATGTTGGTCTTTCAGCGCTGCTACTTTCACAGTGAACTCTCTACAAGGAACACGTATACAACCTAAAGTATTATCACTCATTTTTGTTACACACTGTATAAAACGCAACCAACCATTTACGTTACGCAACCATCTCGTATTACATTATAACCAGATTTTGCTATTGATTTTTATCATACAATATTTATAGGGAAAATGTAAATGTATTCTGAGATCATATTACGATCTCACGAAAAACATTTAACGATCCTTCCTCCGAAAATGATATATCTACCGTTGATAGCTGATATTACTGTTATCATATTTGTTTTGTATAATTCATATTTTAATATAAAACTAGCTGTTTGACCGAGCTTTGCTCGGTATCCGATGCAAATGACATTTTCTAGAAATGATTCCTAGCTAGATCGATTTATCGCCCCCGAGACCCCCTATATACTAAATTTCATGAAAATCGTTGGAGCCGATTCCGAGATTCCAATTATATATATACAAGAATTGCTCGTTTAAAGATATAAGATTTACAATAACTTTGTTGTAAAAGATATATAAAAGAACTCAATAGATAGAGAAATAAGGGTCACATAATATCCACATATACAGTGTGTAACAAAAATAAGTGATAATACTTTAGAGCGTGTACGTGTTCCTTGTACAGAGTTCACTGTGAAAGTTGCAGCTCTGAAAGAATTTTTTTTTTCACTTTTATATGGGCAAGGGCTCGAGCGTCACGAGTTTCCCCATACAAAAGTGAAAAAAAAATCGCTCTTTCAGCACTGCTACTTTCACAGTGAACTGTCTACAAGGAACACGTACACACCCTAAAGTATTACCACTTATTATTGTCACACTCTGTATAAAGTGTAGCCTGCTACTGACGCCGAATTTTCTACTTAATTACTCGCGTAACGATTTATCAAAGGAAAGTACTGAACATGTTATATCGTCGCTGTGTGGAGGACTACAGTCGTTCAATCGACTGCGGTCTCTCCTATAAAACGGCCCGTGTGGTAAATCCTTTCATCATCACAGGTGCTACCCTGGCCGTGATCATCGACATGGACCACCGCACGTCTGTGATCTTCAGCGCGTGCGTGGCGGTGTTCTACACGCTGTTCGGCGGCCTGTACTCCGTCGCCTACACTGACGTCATACAGCTCTTCTGCATCTTTATAGGTTAGCGTATTTCTATTGGTCGATTCTGCTACATCTTTTGTTTTCTAATAAATAGCTTTAATTGCATTGGATTCTTAAGGTGATCGCACATTTATCAGCAGTCAGCACGCACGCGCCGAACGCACCGCATTTAAGAATTCGTTGTACGAAATGATGTGAAACCTCGCACATTCGTCCGCACCGTAAGCGCTACATTTCGTGAACTACCGTTCTCGGCGTAAGCTTACGCCGAGAACGGTAGGTACTGACAAATGTGCGATCAGGTTTAAAATAATACAGCTTTAATGTGGTTTCATTTTTCATACGAAATGTTGAATCTATGTCAAACAAGGAGTTGAGAGTTGAGACCAAACAGAATCAAATACTAAGATCTTCTAACCAACTTTTTGAAAAATCTATTTTGTGTTTAAAGTCACCTAGATGGGATATTCACTAGTATAGTAAAGTTTATCATTAGTACTTTTTATCAATCCTAGGGCTCTGGATGTGTATCCCGTTCGCGTGGGCCAACGATCACGTGAAGCCGCTCAGCTCCATGGAGATGGACTGGATCGGGAAGGTGGACCCGGAGTACTACTGGTTCTACGTTGACTACGGCCTACTCCTGGTGTTCGGGGGCATACCTTGGCAGGTGAGAAACCTCTAAACCCACTTGTAGTATTTTAAAATTTATAATTTTAAAATTGCTGGTACAGTTTCGTTTGCTTGTTACAATAGTTAACGAAACTGTACCAGTAGTTTTAAAATACTACCAGCGGCTTATTTTATTTTCTTTATTGGAACACAGTTACATGTTAAAATCCTAAAATAAGTACAATTAGATATATAATATAGACAAACACATAACCCACACTATAATTGTTCGCGGCCTAACAAAAATAATACGCAAAAAATAAAAAATAAACATTATTGCTATTGTTTTAGCGTTTGAATGTCGTTTGGCAATCTTCTTTTACTACTGAGAATTGCCATAAACCGTGCCAAATGTAATCTAAGCCTTCTAGGCAAGCAGCATTGCGGTGGTTGTTACTTGTTACCTTTTTTGTCTAAAATGAGAAATAAAGAAAATCTAGATTAGACCTTTCCATGACCGTGGCATTTCAGAAGTGTTTTGCTGTAGATAGGTAATGCATCGCGAGATTCTGTGGAAAAACACAGTTACGCCAGGCAGCCTAAAAATATCTTTTACAAAAACGCACTTTCGCAACAAAGCTTTAGACTACTTACTAGCAATAGTTCTAGTTGTTATAGTTGTCTAGGCATTCTTGGCTTTGTTACTGATCTGTCCTTGTCCCTATAAGGTATACTTCCAACGCGTGCTGAGCAGCAAGACCGCTGGGCGGGCGCAGGTGCTATCGTACGTGGCGGCCATCGGCTGTATCTTCATGGCCATCCCGCCCGTCCTCATCGGCGCCATCGCCAAGGGAACTGGTGAGATTATACTTGGTGTATCTGTGTTATGTATGTATTTTAAAAAGTGGTGGTTTATTTTTTTCCGATTACGGATCATCATTTTGGTAGGTAGATTGTGAGTGTATATTATGACATTAAAGGATCGGACACCGGTGTCGGGACACATTGTATAACGACTTATAATAGAATAAATACTCTTGTGGCAACCCTGACCAAATACATTGAAGTGTCGTCTGCTCACATAAATAATTGTATTTATACAATCGTCCTGCGAAAGTCAGATGAGATACATGCGTGCTTCGCCTTGAGCCGGCCTTCGCACAATCACCGCTCGAATAGCTTTGATACTTGAAATTGACAATTTAGGAGCTATTTGACCATAATTGTCGGATGGCAATTTATATAATTACTAACACTTTCGACAGAGCCTTGCTCCTCGATTATTGCTTTGCGCATAGAGGATTCGATCCCGGGATCCCGAATCCCGGGATTCCGATCATATTTTAGTCCCGAAAATTTCGGGATCGTAATTGAATAAATCCTGGGATTTTCGGGACTGATAAATATTTTGAATTAAGTTGATAAAAATGTTTTTTTTTTTTTTTTTTTAATGAAATAAGGGGGCAAACGAGCAAACGGGTCACCTGATGGAAAGCAACTTCCGTCGCCCATAGACACTCGCAGCATCAGAAGAGCTGCAAGTGCGTTGCCGGCCTTTTAAGAGGGAATAGGGTAATAGGGGAAGGTAGGGATGGAAAGGGAACGGAATAAGGGAGGGTAGGGAAGGGAATAGGGTAGGGGATTGGGCCTCCGGTAAACTCACTCACTCGGCGAAACACAGCGCAAGCGCTGTTTCACACCGGTTTTCTGTGAGGACGTGGTATTTCTCCGGTCGAGCCGGCCCATTCGTGCCGAAGCATGGCTCTCCCACGTCTATCAATAATGTGCGTTAGGTCGATAAAAATGTGCGTGCAACAAAACGCACTTACTTTTTTTGACTTTATGTCGGCCATCTTGTTTATACACTTAATTAATTCATTTGTTTTTGCTAACGACCGGTATCGTTTTATTACCCTTATTAATTACGAACAAAAAAGGTCAAAAAATTACATTTGTTGAATGAGAGCTCCTTCAAATATTAATTTTATGTTGAATAAAGTATTTTTATTATAGCGACAACTAAAATACACTATCTGTGTAAATTTCAGAAGTCTAGGTATAGCAGTTCTTGAGATACAGCTTGAAGACAGACAAACAGTTGGATAGACAGACAGATACCGAAGTCTCAAGTCTCAGTATTAGGGTCCCGTTTTTACTGTTTAGGTACAGAACCCTAAAAATAACAGTTTATTGATGAGTCTTAGTCAATATAGATCCAGAACGACGAGTATTAGTTGTCTTTTTCTATTATCAATATAATCCCGGGATTATCCTGGCATATATTATATTAGATAATCCCGAAATCTCGGGATTAGAAAAATCGGCCGGGATCGAATCCCTTGTGATTGCGCATCACGCTCGTGAGCGTGACATGTGTTTTGATACTTTGATGGCCAATAACTACATGTAGTAACAAGGACTTAACTTTGGTTAAATGATCTTTCAACAATATTTATTTACTTAGGATTTTTATTGTTTGATAGAGTTTTTTAAAATATGTGTTTACTTCAGTCTGATCGTTTTGTAAAATTACTTAAAACTGATTTAATAAGGAGTGGTCGTTTCTACTTGAATGCACTCAAATTCAATAGCTCTCATAGCTGACCTAGAGGAAGACTTGAAAACTGCCACTTATGGTCGCTCGTGTTATTGAGTGATTCCCACCACGTATTGTCATACTATTTTAATATTATGTATCTACTAAAAGCCACCATTCATCAGATGTATGTGTTAAGTACTTAAGCATAGATATTATATAGCTAAACATTTGAATATATGACATGTCCCAACTTCCGACGCCTTTAAAAATATCTTCCAACACTTTTATCCGCCGAAAACAAGTAGAAAGGTTATTAAGAATGAATAATATGCTATTAGTATCAGAGAAATTGATTTACAGACAGCTAGACAACGGACCTATGTAAAGTACGTAATTTCGTCGGGTTATATCAGGTCACCAAATAATAATGAATGTTGTCACGGCAGTATCATATTATGTCGTAATCATTGGCTGATACTAGTGAATAGGGTGTCAATAGATTTGTAATGATCTCACGGACTGTCAGGCAACAAAGCGTATAGAAATTCGTGTTAGGGTGCATTACTAACTACATTAGCTATCTTTGTCTTGCACACAGCGTGGAACGAGACGGACTTCAAAGGCCCGCTGACGCCTGACGGCGAGCTGACGTCGGACCAGACGTCGATGATCCTGCCGCTGGTGCTGCAGCACCTGACGCCGGACTTCGTGTCGTTCTTCGGCCTCGGAGCCGTGTCGGCCGCCGTCATGAGCTCGGCCGACTCCAGCGTGCTCAGCGCCTCGTCTATGTTCGCCAGGTGCGCTCTTTCAGATAATCTGGTAAAAACCTTTAGCCAAGCATTAAGGTCGAAAGTGGTACTCACGTGGTAGGACTGCAAAGTGCGAAACCAATATTGGTGGGAAAGAGAAGAAGTGATGAGGCAACTTTTCATTACTACAGTACACAGTCATGTGAAGACACTCGTAACAAATTAGTGCTGAAACTGAACGGAATGAATTTTATCATTATTCATCATCATCTTTATCGCTCTTTCTATTAAAATAATAGCTAGGTACTGAATGTACTCCTATGAATTCAATAGCTGAGCGAGAAAGACTTCATAATATTGGGAGAATATCTCTGGATTATAATATTTTCTACTACTATGGCTTCACTGATCAAACCCAGTCTAACCAATCACATTTTAACCATTAACCAACTAACGTGTTATACAGGAACGTGTACAAGCTGATCTTCCGTCAGAACGCGTCGGAGATGGAGATAATCTGGGTGATGAGGGTGGCCATCCTCGTCGTGGGGGTACTGTCCACCATCATGGCGCTCACCATACCCTCCATATACGGCCTTTGGTGAGTACTGAGTAACGCCTCCGTGGTCTAGTGGTTAGAGCGCGGTCTGAATCCCGCCTTGGAAAAATGTTATTTCCAAGTTTGGTTAGGACAATGCAGGCTGATCACCTGATTGTCTGACAAGTAAGATGATCCATGCGTCGGATGGGCATGTAAAAAGTCGGTCCTGCGCCTGACCTCCTGAAACCCCCGTGCTAAGACCTGAAAGGTACTTAGCACGGGGCCAGACTAACGTGGTGTGAAGCGTCCATAGATATTATTATTAAAAAAATATATTATAATATAGGTCATCGAAGAAACACTTATTACAATTTTTTGTGGCGTACCGTCAAACCATTACTCTTGTGTTCTCCCGAGGACTATACATTTTGTGGAGGGACATATCACTTAAGTAGCCCTAGTTTCATCGATGCCTTTAACCAACACAGTTTGTCAATAACCTACGATCCTTGAGACAACTGCAATAATAAATTGTAACACAGGACATTTAATTACATCCAGTTTATCTAGGTTGACATGTCTACAACGCTGAATATCTGCAGAGTTATTCCCATGCGATTCTTCTAGTCTTCCTTTCACTTGGTCCAGAGTGATTGCAGGGATTATAGCGATCATTAATAATATTGCATCTCAGCAATTTTAGTTTTATTACCCTAATGTCGACAACACGCGTTGGCTCAAGATCAGTCACGAATCCGATAATGCTCCTTTATAGATTAGAGCGGCAGACGATCTAGTGGAGTGGCGAACCTTTACGCATCAACGTGTTATTTTTCTAAAGAAACGAGGGTCATATTCGTGCCTTAAAAATTACTACAATTTTCTCATGTACTTACATTATACGTGGGAAAGCCAGGCTTCGGCACGAATGGGCCGGCTCGACCGGATAAATACCACGTTCTCACAGAAAACCGGCGTGAAACAGAGCTTGCGCTGTGTTTCGCCGAGTGAGTGAGTTTACCGGAGGCCCAATGGCCTATTCCCTTCCCTTCCCTTCCCTACCCTCCCCTATTACCCTATTCCCTCTTAAAAGGCCGGCAACGCACTTGCAGCTCTTCTGATGCTGCGAGTGTCCATGGGCGACGGAAGTTGCTTTTCATCAGGTGACCCGTTTGCTCGTTTGCCCCCTTATTTCATAAAAAAAAAAAATTGAGTGTAATTCTCCTGAGTAAATGTTTAATCCATACTAGTATTATAAATGCGAAAGTGTGTGTCTGTCTGTCTGTCACCTCTTTACGCCCAAACTGCTGAACCGATTTTGCTGCAATTTGGTATGGAGATATTGTGAGTCCCGAGTAAGGACATATCTGGTACTTTTTATCCCAGAAAAAATTACGGTTCCCATACGAAAAACGGATTTTGGCGCAACGGAGTTGCGGGCGTCATCTAGTAAGTCTAGAAACATATAAATATATACGTACCATCAAATAACGATATTCTTCACACACTTCACACACAAAACCCTAAACAATAAGGAATTTACTTGAAAAAAAAAAAACGCGTGTCTATCTCACATACCGCCATCCCTGGTCTAGTATTTCCACAGCGGGATCGCGATACTGACCACGGGAAAACCGCGACAATGAAGACGCGGGGTCACAAATCACTTGCACAAGCGCAGCACAATACGTTCACATATCAGCCCCTTGCGACACTTATTGTTCGCTAAACACCCGATTTTTGTGGGAATATGCTAAACTGATACGTTGCTTAAGCGCATAATTATGGGATATAGTTGATTTATCACTTCGATCATTGATACCGGGGTCAAACTACGCTACTTGATGTAGTTCTGTAGGGAAAATACTTTATACCACTATGCTTTGTAGTATGCATTGTGTAAATAGCTAATACATTGTCAACGTACGTTTAACACCATGTAGATGAGTAGACGATAATAATGATTTTGTGATCATTTTTGTCACAAAATAAGTATTGAAAAATATGTTACAAAGAACACTTTATATTCCCTGGAGTTTTTTTTCATAGAAGTCAATAACAGCTATTTCGATGATTTCTATGATGAAGTATACTTATATTTAAAAAAATGTTACATGAATTTTCTTTCCGAACACGTTCTGGCTCTTCTTAGAGCCGTATTAATGGACGTCGCGTAGCTAAAGCCCTATTTTTCGTATTCGGCGCGAGAATTTCGGTGATTTGCATAATATTGTAAGTGCTCGGGTTGAGTGTCGAATTAATTACTCATCTTTTGAATTCGCCTGACCTTCTAGTTACAACATTGCGAGGGGATTAAGTGACTTAATATAATTAAACCAGTGCCAAGTCTTTCAATGTACCATCGAAGAAAGTTTACACTTCATAGGTAGGTTGAAGACCTAAGTCATTTGGCTGGATTATACCAATTTAATGTTGGATGTGATCTTTCGGCTAGGTTTGACATATCGCTACCAAATTACGCAGGCCCACAATCTGAAATCCCCAATATGAATAAACTTTTTTTAATAGTACTTTCAGACACTATGTTTTACAAAATATACGCAAGTAGCAACAGTTACCTACTAAATTTAACATTAATTATGAAGTAAACAAATGCGTTTAGCTCGTAGGCCAAACATTATAATTTATAATCAAGGTCACCGGGCATAGTATAGCAAAGTTTCGTAATAACGTATTTGATCGAGGACGAACTGCGAACTAATAAATCGTTGATGGACAGAAAGCTTGATTTATCAAAAGCGATGACTACGCAGGATTATGTTCAAATATTTTAGCTCGTTTTAGCTGCCAAATCGTAGAAAGAACAAACAAACTTATCCAAATATATACTTTAGTCTTTACCATAATAAAGGGATTGAATTTGCAGAAATTGTAGACAATAAAGCGAATTTTAATGTTAGTTGGAATGTGTTTTTCTATATGCTTAATACTTATACCACCAAACTTGGAGCTTTATGCTAGCTGCTATGTCAAACTGCAGTTTTCGCAAATAGTTTGTAGTGTTATTTTTTGATTTAAAATGATGATGGTTGCGAGGTTAAATAAGATGTTGACGAGTATTCGGTCGCTGATGTCTCCCATGGGAGACATCAGCGGGGTTAAAATGGTAACTTTTAGCAATTCCTCTCAATCAATTCAGCGACGATATTACGAGCAATATCGTCGGTAATTCATCTAATTTTGTAAAATAACGTCCTACGTCAATGGCAATTCAATTCATTAGCAGATTCATAATTGAAACTGTATTGCCATTCTGAAAAACATAAAAACGAACATGACCGGTTTTTTTTCTACATTTATTTATGATTTATGAATGATCCACGAAATATTTGATATAATTGTTATATTTTATGTATTAAACTGTACATTTATTGTATATTTGTTCATTAAAATCATTTTATAACTAAAAACAAAATGTTTTTTAATAATTTCACCATAATCTTCAAATATCGTTATATTTTCGTAACGTTACTGCCGCACATCTATGCCCATATAACAATATGAAAATTTAACCGATACTTGAAATTATTAATTATATGGAAACATAATATTATGATGATTTTGATTTAAAGAGAAGTATCCTAAGCATATGCTACCAAAAAGTAAGATTTTGCACCAAGGTATGCTATGGTTCCGAAGATACTAAGAGAACTCCGGATTCCTTATAGATAAAAGTTTGGGGGTTCCGGCGTTGTTTTACGAAGAAAGCATATTATTATGCTAATATGTAAATTACATTCATCATCATCATCATCACTACCATCACACCACAGACCAATTACACATAAGACTCTTGAAACCCATAAAAACAGCGTGTCTGCAGTTTTTAGTTCTCATCTGAACGATAGATGGCATTGTGTGTATCAAATTAGTCTAACAAATAAAAAATACAATAAATAAATGCACCATCTAGTAGACTATTTTTAAAACACGTTCACAAACTGCAAAATTCTCCCAAAGATGTCGCTGATTAATTATTTTAATCGGAAATGACATTTATTAAAGCTTTCTTAACTCTTTTAGTTTTTGGCTCTTTTAAAATATCTATATTTTTTTATAAATATAGATACTAAAAAAATGTTTTTTTTTATTCCGTCGGCGGGATTCGAACCCGCAACTCCCGGCTTGAGCTACCAATGCACTGATCCATCTGTTTTTCTGACATTATGTATTTCTATTGCCGCTATAATACTAAATACTAAAAACAAAATAAATTAAATATTTAAGGCGGGCTATATGTAGCTTCACTCTGCATCCTCTATCAGTTGTATCACGGGGAGTGCTCTGAGGAATTGTTCGGAATCATACCTCTTGCAACTTTTCGCCATCGCCCCACGCGAAAAATATACTTACCATCCTCATCACCTTGATGAGTGGCAGTCTTCCACCGTGCATTTTTCGCGTAACTTTCTGCCGCGCACTGTAAAACTCTGGAACGAACTGTCACCAGCAGTATTTCCGGACCTATACGACCTGCAAACCTTCAAGAAGAGAGCGTATTCCCTCTTAAAAGGCCGGCAACGCACCTGCAGCTCTTCTGATGTTGCAAGTGTCCATGGGCGACGGTAGTTACTTTCCATCAGGTGACTCACGACTCACAAAATTACGCTCGTTTGGCCTCACCCTAAGGGTTCCTTGTTGACTACGGAACCCTAAAATATGCGTCATGTCGATTTTTTTTTATGAAATAAGGGGGCAAACGAGCAAACGGGTCAAGGCTCACGGTACACTGAATAATTAAATTAATTAACAATCTTGCGCGTAAATAACCCGCGTGCACTGTACAGTGTTGGCTGTAAATAAGAACAAGTATGACATGTCCGTGTTGGCGTGGAATGGCGCGTAATTTCAAACGCGGTACAAGACGGTAAGTATAGATGTCCGCATCTGGCACAGTAAAATTTAATACAGACAGACAGACGGCCTGACAGACCGAAACTATAAGGGTTCCTTGTTGACTACGGAACCCTAAAAAGTAGGTACTTAAGCACAAATCTTGCGAAAAAACTTTGGTGCTCGAAGTTGGGCTTTGAGTGAGATTTCGTGCGTCTACTAACATGAACGTGTGCGTGTGCGACTACTAACATGGTGTCGCGTCGAACTGGCATCGTTGCATACCAAAAAATACCGTTAAAAATATCAGTATTAATAACGTTATTTTTATACCTATAGGTATCTAAAAATGTTACCCACAGACTTGTATGAATATTAACGAAATGTGTCGCGTCGAACTGGCAACGTCGCATACCAGAAAATACGATATTTTTACCGGTAATAATAACGGCATTTTTTAAACTATATTTAAATGTTATGTTACCTACTAGATATCGTTAAAAATATCGTTAAGCTACCCTTATAAAAATAACGGTACGTAACGGTAATTTTTCCAGTAATCGATAACGTTATGAAGCCATGCTATATGCTGGCAAATTTTTTTACTTTAGTCATGTTTGTATACAAACTTCAAAGTTTTGAGACCGACTTTGTAATTTTAAACTTTAGCTAAACAATTTCTATAATATATTACGACATAAGAATAGTTCTAAGATCAAAGATGACGTTTATTAGTAACATTTGATGATTTTGCTATTTGACAGAAAAGCAATTCGGATTTATTGGACCATTTTTACGACTTTTCATTGAAAAATGTCAAACAAATGAATTGCTTAGTACGAATCATTAAATGAATTGCACGTTAAGAGAAGTTTAAAATGAATCGTAAATGATTCATTGTATGATTCAACTAAGCGACCATTTAAGCCCCGCCGAATACTCGTTAGCTCTATTTTTTTAAAGCTTAAAAACTTTTTATTATTTAAACAAAGGAAAATCAGGTAAAAAGAAAAACGTAATATTCATTATAGAACTCATAATATTATTTATGTTCTGTGCGGTCTTATAGCAATTAAATAACCGAATATTATCACCACATCTCGTTGCGTGGTCTAATTAGATAGAAACACGCGATAGCATGTTGTGAAGCTGAATAGCCAATAGCCACTAGCCTTTGTTTAATCCCGATATAATCTGCCTGTAGCCATACTACTGTGGTGAAGTGTAGCCGTAGTCTACATGGCTTTATTGAGGACTACATGACGCCCGCATCCCCGTACATAACATTCCCGAGATAAAAAGTATCCTATCCTATAAAATGTCCTTTCTCGAGTCTCAAAGTATTTCCACACCAAATTTCAATAAATCGGTTGAGCGATGTGAGCCTGGAAGGTAACAGACAGAAAAAAAGACATACAAACAGACACACTTTCGCATTTATAACATTAGTATGGATATTTTAATAAATAAATGTTTATACTGCACGGTTTAATAATATGTGTATTTGTATTGACTGTGCTGCGATTTCAGATATATTTTGTTTACATCTATACTAATCTATACTAGGTATATACTATAATATTATAAAGCGGAAGAGTTTGTTAGTTAGTTTGTTTGTTTGTTTGTTTGTTTGAACGCGCTAATCTCAGGAACTACTGGTCCGATTTGAAAAATTCTTTCAGTGTTAGATAGTCCATCTATTGAGGAAGGCTATAGGTTATATTTTATCACGCTAAGACTAATAGGAGCGAGGAAATAGAGGAAAATGTGGAAAAAACGGGGAAAATTATTTGAAAGGGCTTATTTGAACACGCTAATCTCAGGAACTACTGGTCCGATTTGAAAAATTCTTTCAGTGTTAGATAGTCCATTTATCGAAAAAGGCTATAAGCTATATTTTATCACGCTAAGACTAATAGGAGCGAGGAAATAGAGGAAAATGTGGAAAAAACGGGGAAAATTATTTGAAAGAGCTTATTTGAACACACTAATCTCAAGAACTACTGGTCCGATTTGAAAAGTTCTTTCAGTGTTAGATAGCTCAGTTATCGAGAAAGGCAATAAGCTACATTTTATTACGCTAAACCTAATAGGAGCGAAGAAATAGAGGAAAATGTGGAAAAACGGGGGAAATTATTTGAAAGGGCTTATTTGAACGCGCTAATCTCAGACCTACTGGTCCGATTTAAAAAGTTCTTTCAGTGTTAGATAGCCCAGTTATCGAGAAAGGCTATAGGCTATATTTTATCTAAACTAATAGGAGCCAAGAAATAGAGGAAAATGTGGAAAAAACGGGGGAAAATGAAAGGTGTTATCTGACGAGACACGAACTACTAGAGCATTTTTTCTGTTATTTGGATATAAGAAGTAGGCCACGTGAAGGATCATAGGCTTTTTTTGTGGACAATTTTTTCTGTGAAATATCTCATTTACGCGGGCGAAGCCGCGCGGGACGTCTAGTGTATGATATTTTTTGTGAAAGATAAATTATTATGATTGATGTACCTACTCCTTTCGTTGCAATAAAATTATTGTATTAAAGGTTTCCTCAATAACTTTAAAGACCTGCATTTAAAATTACGTATGAAATGACCTTTGAATAGAACGCAGTAAAAAGTCCGGACAAAACAAACTGGGTGCTGGCCATGCTGGCAAACTGCCGAGCGTTATCTTAGTTCGGGACTACGTTAATCCGTATTCAGAATCGTTCAAATACATTATACAACTCTGTGCTTTTTTAAATTAGCATACCTAGATACGTTCTTTGTTTAGTCTTCAGATAAAAATCAGCTTTTTAAAAAAACGACGCCAAAAAATGTTTAAATTCCATAAAAATCCGTCAGTTCAAAGACGTATCAGGGTTCTTATACAAGATGTTAGTGTAAACACCGTTATCCTTGAAACCATCAAATGAGCCCGTCAAAATGAACAACTTTTTGTACGAGAACAATGCTGGGAACTCAAAAAAAATCCGTCTTCATACCCATACGGTATTTTTTTGAGTTCCCAGCATTGTTCTCATAGAAAAAGTTGTTCATTTTGACGGGCTCATTTGATGGTTGGAACGTTGTTTACACTAACACATAGTATAGTGTATAAACGTTGTCTGTGCAAATACAAGGTGAATGACTACCATTCGATCCTAATTCCGATTAGAAAATTTAGTTTAGACATTTGTGGTTTATTTTCAGCACTGAACGCTGTTCTTTTTCCTTCCGAAAAGTTTGTCGGATAATATAAGAGTAGTTCTAGCACTAAGCTTTTGTATGAAAACTTATATAATTCCCTATTATGTCTACAACAAAAGAATAAAAGGGGTTTCAAGTAGGAAGTTTCCGAAAGAAGCATCGTACCTACTTTAATATTTTAGGGTGAAAATATATATCAATGTGTGATCTACCAATTTTATTTCAAAACCTGTGATTTTACAAAAGAAAGTTTAAAAAAAGCGAGAGAAAAGTTTTTTATTACTTACTTTGAATTTCGTAATGAGACTTTCTAGTTTTAAAAAAAGAATTGAGGTAGACCTAGGCCGATGTAATTAGCACGTCTCGACGCCTTATGGACTTTGTACTATGTTAATGAACATAGTGCGAAATAAAGCTGTTGGAATCCACAGCCTACATACCAAATACTAAATGGTTAAAGTAGTTAGTCGTTAATCGTTATTACTGCTCCAGGATTCGTCTTGAAACCAAAAATTTCGCACGCGATACTGCGAAATCAAAAGTAGTAGTGATTTTTGATTATTCTATCTGTAAAATATGTATTATGTATGTTTGCTACATCGTAACGCCTGAAGCTTTTCATATGTTTTAAATAAAAGACGTGTCAATAGACGTTACAAAACTAGGCCTTTACATCCGTTATGGATGATTTGTACAGTATTTTTCAGAGCGAAGTAACCACTCCTCAAATACTGTAGTGCCTGGAACAAGATTTTTAAATGTCCGTATGGTTGCCCAAGCGCATACGGCATTCTCGCATCATAGTCGGCCTAGTCCAGAGGAAAGAACTAGTCAATACGTCTGGGACCAACTATGTGCGGGTTTCCTCACGATGTTTTCCTTCACCGTACGAGCGTCCGTATTATGTACTTGAGATCAGAAAATGTCTCATAGGTACACGCCTCCACCCGGGTTCGAACCTGCACCCTCTAAGAGTGCGAACTAAAGGTACCCATTAGGCCACGGACGCTCTAGACGTTACAATAGCTTGAGTAACATCCACGATCCAATCAAAAAGTTGCATTTTCTCGTCTTTCTTCACTTTACGTTTCTATTACGAACCTTACAACTTTAAACGAAATCTCCAGAAGTAAATATATACTCCAGAGATTGGGGGACAAACCGACAAAACGTGTCGTATGTAAATATTGTATATTGAATCCGGCGCTGGGGGTGCTGGGAGGCGTGCGGGGATGCGGCGGGCAATTGGGAGGCTGGCCTCCGGATAATTGAAAACTGATCCCGAGACCAACTAACTGTAGGATACGGGAAACATTATTCCAGAATTTCCAAATTATTTACTGAATCGATTCTATAAGAAAAAAGATCTAAAATGTTGATTAAATGAGTTACGGTAAAATTGAATAGATATCTAAAATAAATAAAATCCTTAGCTAGTAATAGCACAATAGCCTGTCGCCTGACGACACGAGACCAATCACTAACGGCCGTTCGCAATATTCAATCTATCTCTGGTTTGACATACAACCGATCGCAGCTAACATTGAATTGACATAAAATATATGTCTCTAATGTCTAATGTGAGCTATTTCTATCTCTAGTAGGGCAAAACCAGAGATAGATCAAATACTGGGAACGGCCGTAACTGTCGAAATAGCCGTATTTACCTAAATAAAACGAATAAACGAGTTTTCTATAGCCTTATAGAAACTCGTTTATTCGTTTTATTTGATTATAAAAAGCTCTTGAATCTGGAGTAATTTTATTACAATAAAATTGGATATCTAAAATAAATAAGATCCTGAGTAAATAATGAACCTAAAATATATTTGTATTTCAAAAGATTTCAGAGAGAAAATATTGTACATTTACAAAATAAATTAGATGGGCTTAGGGTCTGCTTGTATTAAAATATATAATTTTGACTGCAAATAGTTTACCTATATTAGTTCAAAAACTATTTGACCGATATTGATGAAACACAAATAACATAGACTTAACGACAGAGAAAAGGACTTAAGGCCTTGGATGGCGAACGAGCTAGTTCATTTTTATAAAATAAGGGGGCAAACGAGCAAACGGGTTTCCTGATGAAAAGCAACTGTCGTCACCCATGGCCACTCGCAACATC
The DNA here is from genome assembly GCF_905147365.1 of Aricia agestis. Taxonomy (NCBI): domain Eukaryota; kingdom Metazoa; phylum Arthropoda; class Insecta; order Lepidoptera; family Lycaenidae; genus Aricia; species Aricia agestis. The sequence continues at coordinate 15,814,996 of NC_056408.1, read as the reverse complement.
AGAAGAGCTGCAGATTCGTTGCCGGCCTTTGAGGGAATACGCTCTCTTCTTGAAGGTTTGCAGGTCATATTAGTCCGGAAAGAAAAAAAATGTTCCAAAGTTTTACAGTGCGCTGCAGAAAGTTACGCGAAAAACGCACGATGGAAGAATGCCATTTTGAACTTTATTATACTCGATGCACCTCAAGTTGTCACCACTAACTGTTCCCATTGTCCGTAGGTCGATGTGCTCAGACCTGGTGTACGTCATCCTATTCCCGCAACTGCTGATGGTGGTCCACTTCAAGAAGTACTGCAACACGTACGGTTCCCTGGCGGCGTACATCGTGGCGCTGCTGGTGCGGCTGTCGGGTGGGGAGAAGCTGCTGGGTCTACCGGCGCTGATCCACTACCCTGGCTGGGACGCCGAGAACGAAGTCCAGCTGTTCCCGTTCCGAACGCTGGCGATGACGCTCTCGCTGTTCACGTTGGCCTTCATATCGTGGCTCTCAGTGTGAGTATTAGCTTTTTGGATAAAACAGCTGCCTTACTCCCGACAGAATCAGAATCAAATCAGCTCGATCTCAAAACTTTTGTTACTTCCGAGTGATCCGATACTAGCGCAAAATCGTGCTTCGGCTCAATTTTTTAGAACTAATTCGATCACAACGGCTTTTTCCACTCCTGACAGCTACGCTACCGCACGATCGTGCTGCGGCTCCATTTGGAACTAAGATTCGTAAATAAAAATAGTATTACTTTCGGGGGTAAGGGTCCCCGCAGACATTACAATTTAAAGTTGGCCGACTATCGTACAAACCACAGAGATAGATCAAGATAGAAGCGCCATACGCTCGTGTTCATACAAATTGGAGCGACATGGCGCTTCTATCTTGATCTATTTCTGTGGTTTGTACGATAGTCGGCCAACTTTAAATTGTACGTCTGCGGGGACCCTAAGACTGCCGTACTTCTCCTTACTAACCTAGCTTACCTTCCGAGTACTAAGTTTTGACGGTGAAGTTACTGAACATCATCGACCTGATAATGTATATGTATTTGATGTCACTTCTAAATGGTCGAATGCATTTTGACTAAGCAGTGAGCATCCCGGGGGGCAACGAACATATCGCATAAGGATGGAAAGCGATATAATTATGGCGGTACTAAGCCGTTTAAAACATGGTTTCTACATCCTGATAGGAATTCTGGCTCTTTTAATAGTGAGCCAGCTATTTTCTTTTGTGATTGATTGACTGCAGAATGCTGTTCTAATGAATTAACTAATATGAGGTTACAGTAATAAACTGTTTACACGGGGATCAAGGTCAGACCGACCGAAGTTTCACAATGACCTTGTCAAGACATTAGTTCGATGATAGATTATTTTTTAATTAACATTTAAGTGTTAGTTTACGTTACTTCTGTAATGCGGCCATGATGGGCATGGGAATACATGATCGTATAGAGTACTAGATGACGCCCGCGACTCCGTTGCACCAAAATTCGTTCATCGCGCGGGAACCGTACATTTTCCCGGGGTATAAAGTATCCTATGTCCTTTCCCGGGACTCAAAGTATCTCTATACCAAATTTCAGCAAAATCGGTTCAGTGGTTTATGGGTATAATAATAGGGATGATGACAAGGTCAAAGATTAGCGAATTTTGTGATAAAATAAAGAAATCACGGTAAAAAATAAGTGTTCCCAAAATTTCAGCTTGATAGCATTTTTTTTGTTTCGCGCCTTCAAAGTTGGATATTCAAGTCGAATTTTTTTTCAATTAAATTTCTTAATATTTGTATACAATTCGATAACTCATGCAATTAAAAGCAACTTTTGTTATGAAACAACATAAACGCAATATTTAATATACCTGTCGAACAAAGTTGTCTCCCGATGATATTTGAATCGTCATATCTTGGTGAATTTTTAAGCTATCAGAGTCATTCTTTCAACGATGTCTCTATTTTTTAAGTGTCTTTCAATTACCGATAAGAAAAGAAAATAGTCATTATGCCTATTATAATACAGCTACATTCATCAATTATCATTACCCATGATAGACGCCGATTGTTTATTTATGCTATAGACATTAGACAGTTTTGCAGCCTTGATGGCAATCGTGGTTAATTAATAATTGGTTATCCATTACTTACCATACGTGGATAGTTGCTTTTTTAGAGTGGGTGCTGTCTTGAGAGACTTAAAAAAAAACTTTTATTTAAACTGGAATATTTTATTTAGAAAACTTAATAATTAATCTTAAGAGAAGACCTGCACCCGACGAAAGTCCAATTCGATCCGCAAAATGAAATAAAGAAATAGCAAAAGTTTGCTATTGCAATTCTATGAAATGCAAGTGAAAACTAAGCGTTTTTAATATACATATAATCCCATTTGACTTTCGATATAACCCCCCCCCCCCCCCCCCCCCGTTAAAATCGATCATCACATCTTAAAGTGATGAGAGATTGAAATTACTTTAATCGCGAGAAATTGGACTTTCGTTTGGAGTATACAAGGAAGTACCAGAGGCGTGGCTAAAGCTAAAGTCAAAGTTATGGTTATAGTTAAGGCTAACTTTAACTTTAACTTTGACTACAAAATTTGACAGACGACAGCTGGTCCGACAAGGCTATAAATGAACGTGGGCGGGGGCGCTGCTGCAGCTGGTAAAGGAGAACTCTCAAAAATGGCGTTTTGAATGATGAAAGCTTTCGTTCCTTTTTTCGCCACGTTCATTTAAAGCCTTGTCGAGCTCAATGTTATGGTTAAATATGGCGTCCATTTTTGACTTTAACCCTAGAAAGATAATCTACGTCTTTGAGACGCACGGCCAACACAAATATTGCTATCTCTTTTTTATTTCGCATCGTACCGCTCTGTCCTTCTAAGTTATCCCAGTGGCCACTGGCCGGGCAGATCTTACGCGAGACGGCTGTGTCGCCTTGGTAAGTACAATAATTACGTAGATACAGGGATGGCGTTCGTTCGAGAGACGTATGATTATCCTTTGTGTAACTTTTGAGTCTCATTCCCAGTAGTAATAGTTCATTTTATTTATCGTTTTTTTTTAATATTTTAGGTGATTTTGGTAGTCTATTGCAATGGCTAGACGCGGGGCCCTTGATTATAACCAAATTAAAAATTGTTGGAGAACAGTGAAGATGAGATTCCTTCAGAGAGTGACAGTGAAGTGGAGGATGACTTGAATCAAGATGAAGTGCAGAGTGACACCGAAGACGAATTGGTTGATGAAGTTGCTGCTGAAGTAATAGACTCAACATCGGAGGAATTGCAGGTACCATCATCTCCGTCATGTTTACTAAACCAAGATTCAACTTCAAATTTGGATTCGCGCATTATTATTCCAACTCAACGTATACTGCGCGGGAAAAACAAACATTGCTGGTCTACAATCAAGGGTCAAAATTGAGGAAGAACTGCTGAGAAAAAGCTGAGCACAGAACTTATATCACCTTGGATGGAGAAAAGGTTAGAAGCTCCTACTCTTAAAAGACATGTCCGTGTAAATATCCAAGAGTTGCTACCAAAAACTAATACTTTAGATAATAATGAAGAACCAGTAATCAAAAAGAAGAGATATTGTGCGTATTGTCCGTCAAAAATAAGAAGGATGTCGAAAATGACATGTTATAAATGCAATAAAAGCATTTGTGGTGAACACAAAACTGATATATGTAAAGGCTGTATCTAAATGTGATTTAAACTTAAAATTTGTTGATTTTTTATATGAAGCTGTTAATTAGTCCTTATTCTATAATATTAAGTAAAAAAAAAAATGTGATTTTAAATTTAAGATTAACATAATTACTCAACAAAGGAAGACTTAATATTTTTTAGTTATTTTGTAAGAGGTTTATAAAATTTCGTTGTTTTTGAATTATATTCATTTTCTAATTGTAATTATGTTTTTATTTGTCGTAGAAAACCCTTAACTAATGATTCAATAACTTTAAAGATTTGACATTTTGTATTGTAGTTATAGTTAAAGTAAGTTGGTGCAACCCACCCTTAGTGAGTTTCACCGTGTAACGTGTCCTTGTCTGAGGGTAGAAGGGTACTCTCGAGTCTCGACAGTAAATGATTAATGTGCCCCCACCGTCCTCCGTGTAAATATTTAAGTACCTCTAACTGGTGCAGGTCAATAATTGAACTATGACGTCAGCATATTAAAGAAGGCAGAGTAACATAATATTACAGAAAACAAAACTTTTTCATGTAACAAAATTACCTTTAATGAGCTTGATTGGTAATTTGTAATGTTTTATTTTTATTTTATCATACTAATACTAATCGTTTTTAAAATCAGGAATAGTAATTTTAAAATGTAAAAATGGAAGTAGGGTTCTATACTTACCCTACCCTAATTATTTTACACTTCAAAATTGCAGCTTAGTTCCTTGTTTGATCCAATCCGTTCCCAATCTAACTACAAAATGGTGTTTTCGAGAAGTGTTTGAACCAACGTATGTACCATCAAGGAAATTGATTCCTAGGCAGTTGACGGACCTATCAATTAAATGTTAGCTTTGATTGGTCGGATGGGTTTGACTTAACGCGACCAAATATTGAAATTATTTAGGTCTTAGGTCCGCCATCTGCCCGGGTATCAATTTCGGTTATGAAAGTAATTAAAAGTATAAGTACAATACAACTGTTATGATAGTTATAAATATTACAATAGTATAAGAATACAATTTTGCTATTTTACGTTGCATAATTTAGTAAAACCAGCTATTTGACCGAGCTTTGCTCGGTATTCGATTAAAACACGAATAAAATGACATTTTCTAAAAACGATCGATTCCTGGCTAGATCGATTGCTCGTTTAACCCATCGATCGCGGAATAACGAGACACAATAGCTTATCTATTGTTATCGCGACCGGATGCGGCCGCTTAGGGCTTCATGAATTAAAGATATAATATTTGAGGTTCAGGTCTCGTTTAGTACATTTAAAGCAGATGTATGATTTCAATCGTCGTCCAATTGTTGTCGTAATTGGATCTCGTGGAGTATTCTCATCGCTGTGGTCGGGGAAGTTGTGAAACTGGAGCGTACGAGTGGACTTATTGTACCAATTTATTGTCTATTCTCGCTATTTTGTTAAAGGTCAGAGTTTACGTTTCACTGTGTTTTCTAATTAATTATATTGAAGGTATTTCCCAGAAACATATTTGTTATTTAGTCGTACGATCAGAGCCAGAAATTGATATACAGGTAGATGGCGCATCTACGTTATTTGATCGGGTCATGTCATGTCAGCAAGAGCCAACTGATCTCAATTTCATATTCTAAGCGCATGTAGATTGTAAAGCTCTGCTAGTGCAGAGCTCTACTGATTCTACGCGGCCTAACTCTATCAATCCTAACTCCAACAAAGTCTACTTTTTTTTATGAAATAAGGGGGCAAACGAGCAAACGGGTCACCTAATGGAAAGCAACTTCCATCGCCCATGGACACTCGCAGCATCAGAAGAGCTGCAGGTGCGTTGCCGGCCTTTTACGAGGGAATAGGGTAATAGGGGAGGGTAGGGATGGGAAGGGAAGGGAAAAGGGGAGGATCGGGAAGGGAATTGGGCCTCCGGTAGACTCACTCACTCGGCGAAACCCAGCGCAATCGCTGTTTCACGCCGGTTTTCTGTGAGAACGTGGTATTTATCCGGTCGAGCCGGCCCATTCGTGCCGAAGCATGGCTTTCCCACGTATGTTACTTATTAGTAAGTATGTGTGGATTGGCTGTTTCGTTACTTACTACAGATCAGAAACTAAATATTCGCCTCACCTTCACGACGGTAGCGAAACAGATAAGCCAATACATATTTTCTGATAATAATTATTACGTAGAATTTGTTGGAGTTAGGGTCGATAGAGTTAGGCCGCGTACATTCAGTAGAGCTCTGCTCTAGCAGAGCTGTACAATCTACATGCGCTTAGAATACGAAATCGTGATCAGTTGGCTTTTGGTTAAATGTTGACATGACATGATCCGATCAAATAACGTACATCCACCATCTACCTGTAAATCAATTTCTAGCTCTGATCGTACGACTAAATAACAAATATGTTTCTGGGAAATACCTTCAATAATAGAATTTATTAAAAAACACAGTAAAACGTAAACTCGTAACGTAGATCCCCCATCTACCTGTAAATCAATTTCTATCTCTGATTAGTTTTTAGTTAAAGTCCATCCCGTGTAAACTTTCATGTCCTAATTCATAAAATTGGTGAAAGTCTTATATTTAAACTTCCATTACCGGGGGGTAATGGAAGTTTAAGTATAATACTTAACTTATTTTACGGCGTATAACAAAATTTCGGATATTAGATATAGATATCAATAAAATCTAAAGTATTAGAGCTTTATTTAATTAAGAATTTGTATGTTTAATAAGACGTCTATTATTGACATCAGCTCACTTTTAGTACAATTATCTAAGTACACTTTAGTATATACAATAGTTTAAGCTCAGATAGATCTGAGCTTAAAATATTGTATATACTGAAGTGTACTTGATAGTTGTACTAAAAGTAAGCTCGAAAAGCATCTCATACTATGTGTTGCTTCTGAGCATAATTATTATCTTTGAGTTTAAACCTTCACTCACGGTTGCCTTATAAAAGCTACGTTTTATCTTGCTTGTTTTCTATAAGAAGCACATTGTATAGTCACCATTAGGGTATTAGGTAACATACTTGTTCTACGTCATTCGTTACCTGTTGAGGAAAATAGCGCACGATAGTCTCAAATTACGTTTTTACAGCATATTATTTTTTCACACTAAAATATTAAGAAGTTAGTAGACTATGTGAAAAGTTTAGGAGAAATTGCGGCATTCCTGACCAGCAAATTGGGGGTTTTCAACTTTTTTAAACCCGATTAGTAAAGAGGTCATAAAAGCTAGTTACGCCTCTATTGAATCAGTCATCATCAGTCTTACGTCGCCACAGTTCTGTGACGTAACAGCTCGCGTACAAACATTGACTTTGGCTCTGCGCAATCACAAATACTGCGACACGGCTCATATTACGCGGACATACAAACTGACCAATTTCATCAGAACACTGTATTTAACTTTGTCGCAACGTTTTATCCAATATGATTTTTACCAATTTTTAATGGGGAGATAGAATCAGGGACAGCAGGAATGATTGATAGCTGCGTATTCGCAACTTTATACGTACTTACATGCAGTCAACCGCTAGCTATATAAATACTAGTATGTACGTAGCAGTCAGTCAATGCGTACTATATAGCAAATTCCAGCATGTTAAATGTCTAACATCATAATATTGATTGTCTATTTTATTGCTAAGGCCGGATTTATATTTTTATGAGTATAGGCCACGTTAATTTTGCCGCCATTCTAGGACGCTGCCACCCCGCCCCCATAGGTCATGGCCTATATTGCCTATACAAAAATCCAGAAAATATATAATGCTTTTGTCCCCAGGTTCTTATTCAACTCGGGCTACCTCAGCCCCGAGTCGGACTACTTCAACTGCGTGGTGAACATACCGGAGGACATCCGGCGCGTGGACGAGCCCTCGGAGGTCGGCGAGCAAATGTCCGTGCTGAGCGGAGTGCCCGGCAGATTGTACGGCGCGGCCTCCACCCTGGTCGGACCCGACGAGAAGTCCGGCCGGATCAATCCGGCTTTAGAAGACGACGATGACCTCGATGATCCGAACGACGGACCCACTCCGTTATTCGGCACAAGCAACGCCCCCCCGCCGGTCCAGCCGTTCGGCAAGCAGACGGCCTTCTGAGACGACTACTACTACTACTAGTTCGGTTAGTTCAGTGTTAGTTTCAGGACTTATAGCTCAAACGACATCAGCCTTCCGACAGCACTTCGACGGCACCTGTTGATCTACTAGCCCAAGCATGGACGATTTGCGCATAAGTACTCGTTGCGAATTGGAATAGAAGTTGTAGAAAATTCTGCCGAAATTCTTTTGAAGCTACGAAGCCTTTTCGCGAGTCGTCCGTGCTCTTGCTACACCACACAGCGGTACGTTGAGAGAACGAAGTAAGCAATATTATTTTTGACATAGTCTAAGAGAAGTTTATTTTGTAGAGTAATTAAATTAACGAGAATACTTAATGATAATGAAACTCATACATATCAAATTGTGAAGTTCTTTGATAGATATAATGATATACATCGTTTATAATGATTCCTTATTTATGTCAATTACTGTAGACGAAAGCATACTTGAGTGCCACTTGGTGTAAAACTTTGGCCGGCTCTGCTGGGACTGTTTTGGTCCGCATTCCTCTTCGTAAGGTAATTGAATAATTTTCAAAATTATTCAATTACATTAAGACTATTTCATAAAACTGAAAGAACTCAAAGGTTTTACATGTTTAGGGTTTACTTTATTATGATAGAGAAATGCTGTAATAAAATAAAATCGAGCTATCAATATATTGTCATAATATTGTTAATAATATACCTAGCATTATCGAGAAATATACTGGATATTCCTGCATTTATCAAAAAGAGGAAACATTTTATATTGTTTTAAATAAAACACTTCAAATTAACGCAGCTTGCAGCTTTTTACGACAATGCAAAAATATTTAATCGTCAAATGCGAAGAGGTTTTCGACCAATACAGTTTCAGAGGACCTGGCGTTGAATGTCTGTTTATATGCGGCACAATATCAAAAAGCGGGTTCTAGGCATATAGAGCATAGTTTTGCGGACTTCTGTTGTATACCATCTAGAGACCCGTCGAGAAGACATCTCTCTCTCATGAAGTCTCTACACGAGAGAAGATACGAGACCTTGTCCACGTCCTCGTTTCTCGATATTTCTCGGTGGGAATCTGGATGGGCCTTTAAGTCACGCGCGAACGGAAGACAAAGTTGTCTCTGTTATCCACCAAATGTATTTCCATTACCGATTTTATGTTACGTAAAATTGACTACTTCTCTACAAAACACTGTCTTTTTCTTTAGTGGTTAAGGATTTGAGGATTAGCCGCAGCCCGCAGCCGCTATTTTGCACATGCTAATGGTAAAAACGGAATGCAAATAGTGGATGATAGAAACAATTTAGTCGGCCGTCCGCGTCATGCTTTAGTTCAGTAGGTCCTGTGAGTATTACTGTCTCACAACTAGCGTACAATTTAGTGGCTGTCATAGTTTTTATCGCTTTTTATAGTTTATTAACGATATATTATTGAGTTGTTATCTTTTGTGTGGAATTTAACTATGTTGAACGCTTCCATCTTTAGGGTACGACAAATATTTTTCAGATACCTTATTATCTGCTGATATAAAACGTATTTTATCGTTGTTCGTTCGAGAGATTTATATAATAACGAATATTTTCTATGGAAATATATTGAAATATCTATTTATCTCGTAGTTAAAAAGTTTATATGGGAATGTACTCATTTAAAAGGCCCGAACGCACTTAGTGCCGGTCTGCCTCCTGCCAGCTATTTGCACGAACGAATAGATGAAAAGACCTATTTGCATAGAATAAATAGCTCGACTATTCGACAGAAATGGCTCAACGTAGGCAGACGATTACGATTTTTAAATTCGCACTCGCTCGCTACCGGCGGCAACGATGAAATCGCACAGTTGCTCTCAAACGCAAACTCTAAAATTACCATTAAATATAGACGGTCTTACTACAAAAGATTTAAACACCCGTTGAACAGTTGATTAGAGAAAAATTCAGTACAAAATGGTCTCAAAACAACTGTTCAACAGATGTTTAATCTTTTGTGGTAAGACCGTAAAAGTTTAGCAGCAGCCGCGTAAAAGACGTTTGTGCAATGTGCATGTCACCGCCAATTTGGACGCGGCGAAGCGGCTAAGTGTAAAAATGTATAAAATGTGTACAGTTGTGTACAGTTTTATCGTTGTCACCTGTAGCGGACATTAGACCTATATCGACAATGTTGAATGTGTAGCTTGAGGTGTTATAGGTGTCTAAATAAGGGTGTAGCGTCCCCCCGGCCGGCCCACGTCACGTCCGCGCCAGTCGCGGCTATCGATGTCACTTTTCCAGCTTTTATCATCAGTGTATCTACTAAGTGTTTATCTAAGTGTAATCTATTTATACCGTTTGGTGAATCTGATGAGGCTTTTCTGACAAATTTATGGTAAACGCATAGGTTTTTTAGAGAGACGTGTATAGTATAAATATTAATGTGATAGTCATCTGCCTATATACTACGGGAAGACTACGAGACACATATCACGTGTTACATACGTAACGTAATGTAAATGTAAACATATCACACTAACTGATACATATCAATATTTTTAAGTGTAGTTTTAGTTATCGTTGTTGTTCTTCGACGGTGTACGTTGACGCCTTCTCGCTGTACTAGTCTATTAGTGTTCACACACTGACTAAATAAAAAAAAAACAAATAATTATCACGGTAAGTTCAGATACATGGTGAGTCTGGATAATTCAAATGAAACGGTGATAGTAAATTATTGTGTAGCCACCACACCGCCGCGCCGACGCCGAACAAAATTCTCGCTTACCTATACGGTTAATTTAGATTTTCTGAACATACCCTGTATTTGAGCTAAGATTACTTAGCCTTAATTTTTATTATTACTCTCACACACAAATTGTGATGAGGATTGTAACATAATATTTGTGTTTCATTATATTTTTTATTAAGTAACTTTGTAAATGTCCTTTGTGAAGTATTTTAATAATGTATTTTCTTTGTAGACTAAATTACAGATATAAAGTATGTTATTTTATTAACATTTTATCATATTAAGAATTACAACATATTACATGATATTACTAATTTGGTAAATATAATCCAGGCTTGAGAGTTGAGACCGTTCTCTTTGAAGTTTCCTTTTGGCGATGGTATGCCTTGTGGCCATTCTTCAAATAAACCCAAAAAGCCGTGTTACGTGTACCCTGTGTTCTGTAAAAGTAAGATTATAATTGAAGATATGAATGGATGAAGCAAGTAAGTAACAATTCTAAAACTGACGTTTTTTTTGCAAAAATGGAATTTAGGACCGGAAAAATTATTTGAATTCAAATAAATGTAGATTCTATGTTTAGTTAAATATACATATTAGCCAGATGATGAAGTAGGTGAGTTACAAGGTTTGTTCAAATTAGAAGGGAAAAAATAGCAATTGCTCTTGTGTTGTAAAATATTAGTTACCCGGTCATCTATTCATGTCTTCAATTATTATTGTCATACGACAAAGAATTTGTACTCGAAAAGATCAAAAATTGTATAAGAATTTGTTTTACGAACAAGTATACGTCTTTATTCTAAAATGTTCAAAAATTTTTGTACGATTTATTATCCAGAGTTTATATATAATATACTTACTTTAATATATAAAGTAAATTGAATAATTTTAAATATTATAAAACCGAACACATTGTATTTTTGAGTAAGAAGTATTTGTGGGTTTAGTCTTCTTTAAATGCTAAAAGAGGTAAATAACACTACGTTATAACATGTGAAGTTTATATCGTGTATTCGACACATACATTAAAAGTAACTGCTACGAATCTAATAGTTAAATGGACGCTTAATAGTAGCCCTGTAAACTTGATTAATGTCATTAAACACTTGATACGAAGTAGCTCTTTGTAAACTGGAACGTAATCAAAGTCATTGAAAGTATCATTCTGTAAAACTGATTTATGAAAACGACGCTACATAGCAACTCTATGTAAATTTGATTAATGAAATCGAAACTTAATAGTGACACTCTTTAAACTTGATTAATTAAATCGAAGCTTAAATTTTCTCGTTACAACGAATTTATCGTACAGCGCGGCGTCAGCGGGCACCGACCCACTGTTAGCTAGTAGTATATACTATTGACTTATTCCTAGTTCTTGTTGAATATTGACATGTGGACAATGTGTAATGTTGTGAACCAGCGTCTCCTGCGACCTAAATATAGTACGTTGAATCGCAGACCTCGTTTTTGTTACCTTCTTACCCGGACCAAATAAAAAAGATAGAGCCGTACATTGTGAGGCGTAGGCAGCCTATATTGTGAAGCCTACGGTAGGCTTCACATACAATGCCACGCACACATCTGCAGTAACCTAATACCCCGAAGTAGCCTGGAAACCAGTCTTTTTGTCAAGCTTTACTTTTATTAGGTTTGATCCTGCTGTTCCTTTATGATTTTACGCAAATTTTACAGCCTTGTCAAGGAAAAGACTTAGTAGCATTTTATTACCAAGAAAATAATTATTAAAGTGTTAAATAAAATCATAAGAACGTAGAACGGCAATCTACAATCTATGGTAAAGCACTCTGCTGATGCACCTACATAACTTGTACCTTTCTACGAGCTAGCGTTTATTGCTATGCTGAAAAAGGTGTGATCAGGCGAGCGAAACGAGCCCTAGTATATCCCACATCCTGTACATTTTGTGGTACACTTTACGGGAAAAAAACTATCACGTGGTAGAGCCAATCTTCGGCACGAATGGGCCGGCTCAACCGGATAAATACCACGTTCTCACAGAAAACCTGCGTGAAACAGCGCTTGCGCTGTGTTTCGCCGAGTGAGTGAGTTTACCGGAGGCCCAATCCCCTATCCCCTACCCTATTCCCTTCCCTACCCTCAACTATTCCCTTCCCTTCCCTACCCTCCCCTATTACTATTCCCTCTTAAAAGGACGGCAACACACTTGTAGCTTTTCTGATGCTGCGAGTGTCCATGGGCGACGGAAGTTGCTTTCCATCAGGTGACCCGTTTGCTCGTTTGCCCCCTTATTTCATAAAAAAAAACACGCCTATTTATTTGTGCTTTAACATAGTAATTTTTATTTATGTGTAGATGTGTCAGTCAGTTAGTCAAGGTGTGACGACGCGAGCCCTCACAAAGCTCGACTTTTAGCTAGTATAATTTTGTATAACATGACCTGCGTAAGGACACATCCTTAGGTCATGTTAAGCTAAAGATTTAGAGGTTTGGTTTAAATAAAAAAGTTAATTTTTAACAAAATATTTTAATTTATACAAAATATGTGACTTACCCTAATTTTTGTACAATTCATTAAATATAACTCTTACGATAAAAATGAGCAGACGAGAAAAAATAAATATTCGTAATAACATACGAAAACGATTAAAAAAAAAACATTCTAATGTTAGGGACAGTTACAGATAACATAATTAATTTGTTCTTACAAATATTGATGAATATTGAAAAATGATTTATACCTATAGTCATAAAATAAGATTTTAATATATATTCTTAAATCGGTTTTAGTTCTAAAGTTAGTGAAACAGCGACAAAGTCAAGAGTGAGTCAGTTTTCTGCTCTACTGGGCAAAAAATTAAGACCGACAGTGGGCGCCGGGCGGAGATTACAATGCTAGTCACGTCCAGTCTTGGCCTCGTCGCATTTTGTTAAAGCTTATGGTCGAAATAAACCCATCTATTTGAATTTACATAGAGATAAAATTGTAGTATGTTCTCGGTTAACAAATGATATTTTCGTCCGTAATTTTATTTATCTCCTCTCGCTCATCATCTTGTCAAGATAAAGTTAAGTTCTTAACGTATAAGTAGGCGTCTCGTAATGGTAACTCTCTTGTCTTCTCACTTCCTGTGAGCTCGTCGGCCCAAACGGGCAACCGTATCGTCGGTTGGGGGACGTTTGGAGCGAGCTAAGAATACTGATGACTTTATAATACCTTACTGTAAGAATCTCATTGACTAACCGACCTCGTCCTAGTACACGTAACCGCCGTTGGAGTCGTAGCTCTGGCTGATGGTGGCCGGCACGCCGCCGGAGTAGCCGCCCGAGCCACCGTGACCGCCGCCGCCGCCGCCGCTGGAGTAGCCGCCGGAGCCGCCGTGTCCACCGCCGCTTGAATAGCCACCGCCGCTGGAGTAGCCACCGGAGCCGCCCGAGGAGTAGCCGCCTGAGCCGCCGCCGTGTCCGCCAGACGAGTATCCACCGCCGGAGCCGCCGTGTCCACCAGACGAATATCCACCGCCGGAGCCGCCGTGTCCACCAGATGAGTATCCACCGCCGGAGCCGCCGTGCCCACCAGACGAGTATCCACCGCCAGAGCCGCCGTTTCCACCGGATGAGTAGCCGCCGCCACCGGAGCCTCCGTGTCCACCAGACGAGTAGCCGCCGCCCGAGGAGTAGCCTCCAGAGCCTCCCGAGGAGTAACCGCCCGAACCACCGCCAGATGAGTAGCCACCTGAGCTTCCGTGTCCGCCACCGCTCGAGTAGCCACCTGAGCCGCCGGAGGAGTAGCCGCCGGATCCGCCACCGCTCGAGAAGCTAGGGGTGCCGTAGCTGGTGGAGGGTGGGGCGGCCGGGGCTCCGTACGAGCTTGAGGGAGCTCCGTAGCTGCTCGAGGGAGCCGGGGCGCCGTAGGATGACGATGGGCCGCTACCGCCGAATCCGCTGCCTCCGAAACTGCTGCCGCCGAATCCTGAGCTTCCGAAGCCGCTGCTCCCGTGACTACCTCCGAAGCTTCCGCCCCCGGATGGAGCTCCGTACGACGAGGAAGGTGCTGGAGCGCCATACGAGTCAGACGGTGCGGGAGCGCCGTAGGAGCCGGAGGGCTTGGATGGGGCGCCGTAGGACGACGAGATGCCTCCGCCGCTCCCGCCGAAAGAGCCGGAGCCGAACGAGCTGCTGAAGGATCCGGAGGAGGAGCCCCCGAACGATGGCGTGCCGTACGAGCTGGACGGGGCGCCGTAGGTGGTAGACGGGCCGGTGGGGACGCCGTAGCTGGTCGCCGGCGGTCGGGCAGGAGCACCGTAGCTCGAGGACGGGGGGGCTCCGTAGCTGGAGGACGGCGCAGGTGCACCGTAGCTGGACGAGGGAGCTGGTGCTCCGTAGCTGGACGAGGGTGCTGGTGCTCCGTAGCTGCTCGACGGCTTAGGCGGGCCATACGATGGTTTAGGCGGGCCATACGACGGTTTTGGCGGCCCGTACGACGGCTTAGGTGGGCCGTACGATTGTTTCGGCGGGCCATAGGACTGCTTGGGTGGTCCGTAGCTGTTCGATGGCCGAGGGGCTCCGTACGAGGAAGAAGGTTTTGGTGGTAAGTATGATGAACTCACCGGAGCTGTAAAAATAAACATAATTTTACTAACACCCAAATACAATAATATAATAATAGTAAGAAGATTTCAATTCTTTTTTTCTGTGAAAAAACTGAAGAAGGTTGAACTCAACACTGATTGCACTTTTTAGTTCTTACAAACTCGATTCAACTTTTCTCAACTTCTCAGATAAAGAAGTAGGGTCTAGTTGGTACAGCAAATAAACACCAAGAGCGATGATTGTAAAACACTTAAATATTACGTTTAACGTGGGTTTTGCAATGACTGTACATACTCGAGTGTTCAGAAGCAGTTGCTGATGTTTGCACTAACGGTTTGTTGTAATGTGTCAGTGCTAAGTGTTAACCATTTTCACAAACATTTTAGTCAATACCGGGAAAATCAAAATGCTGCTGGAATTTGGTATGTTATATTAAGCAGTAATATTTCATAATTCGTAAGCAGCATCATGGCCGCCTAACAATGACTGATCTGAAACTGAGTTTATCGCGAATATTTTTAAGTTTAAGGTAAGTCAGTAAGTCAACTAAGGATCAAAATTCAAAATTATTTTGATGCTTCTTTTATGTATACCTACTTTATGCGTAATAACTAATGATTTAGATTCAAAATAGTTACCATCACGTTTGTAATGCTTTTTCGGTGTAGCTGCCGTTAGCGTCACCGCCATTAGGACTCCGACCACCTGCAACAAAAAAAAAATTATCGAATGAGAAAAATTATAAAGCTACTCCTGGGTACAGCTCGGTCTTCCAGTTAAGGGCGTTTGTGCACTACACGGAATTTTACCATCCGGCGCGGCGCGGCATCTCGATTTCCTACCTTATTTATATGGCAAACGTGAAAGTTATGAACGCCGGACGGTAAAATTCCGTGTAGTGCACAAACGCCCTTAGCCGTGCTTATTAACAGAGTCACTGGCCATGTAAATAAATAAGCATGCAAGAAATCATTACTTGAATAAAAAAAAAAACTGCCATTTACAAGCAAAAAGGCTGACAATAACTTACTTAACATGTTAAACACGAGCATGTATTTTAATGCGAAAAGTGACTAAACACGTGAAAGTTTAAGAGGTAATGCAAATACTATTCGACATTGACCATAGTTTCTATTCGGCGTTTGTCTCCGAGTTGTGAAACCTCAAGGCTGCACTGCGGTCTTCCAGAACTTATCATTTGAGACGAGCAATTACAGTCTTACGAAATTCGACTCCATGGAATTGTTTTTACCTTCTATGTTGGATATGATTGTTTTGTGTAATTAAACTTTAAATATTCGCCATTTACGTACGAGATGAGCTTACGATGACTCGTCGAATTTTTAACATATATTACGGCTAACACCTTACTAATAAAACATTATTTGTTGTGATAAAATATTTTATTAAATTAAATAATGCTCGTAGTTTGTGACCAATCTTTCAATTTAAATCCATAAATTAATAATCCTAATCCAAACCCATCCCTCCATAATTATAATCTCAACGTATAATATATTGCTAGCTCTCCATTATGTTCGGAACAATTTAAACCGACCGTAAGAACTTGACTTAGTTTTGGGTCGAAATTGCTACGCTATCGTTAAAATTCAATTAAGTACTGCTTAAGTTTACCCCAAAGAAGTTATGGGTAATGGTTTCACGATCGAATAGTTTAAAATTGTATTAATAATATTGTAGCTCTATTAATGCAACATAATTTTTTTATCAACTATAGTTATAATCGAATAATTAATAAATATATTACTTAGCATTTCCAAGGCTGAAGAGTAGAATGTGGAAATGGACGAATACAATATTTGAAAATATTATAAGTAGTTTGTTTTCAAATGACATTAAATAACTGTGCAGTAAATGGCTTACATAATATGTTTTATAAAAAAAATATAATTATGTATGAATTTAATTAATTAATTATTATTGAAGTAATAATTATTTCTGTGTATACTACATTCATTATAGTAGATGGCAGATGTATTCACAGCTAAACTAAATGTGGTACCGGGTACGTTATAATTATTTAGTTACTAGTCCAATTTGCAAAATTCATTCAGTGTTAGCCCATTTATCGAGGAGGGCTATAGGCTATATATTATCACGCTAAGACTAATAGGAGCGAAGAAATAGAGGAAAATGTGGAAAAAACGGAAGAAATTATTTAAAACTAGATGACGCCCGCGACTCCGTTGCGCCAAAATTCGTTTATCGCGTGGGAACCGTACATTTTTTCCGGGATAAAAAGTATCCTATGTCCTTTCCCGGGACTCAAAGTATCTCCATGCCAAATTTCAGCAAAATCGGTTCAGCGGTTTAGGCGTGAAGAGGTAACAGACAGACAGACGGACAGACAGACACACTTTCGCATTTATAATATTAGTATGGAAGTATGGATTACTTTTTAACGCAAAATTCATTTAATGCACAGGAACCCCACATTTTTACGGGATAAAAACTATCTTATGTCCTTTCCGGGGCTCAAAGTGTCTCTAATACCAAATTTCAGCAAAATAGGTTCAGTGGTTTGGTAGTGAAGAGGTGACAGACAGACAGACACACTTTGGCATTTATAATATTAAGTATGGATTGTTACTATGGCACATGTGAAATTTATATATTATTATTATAAATTCAAAGCGATAAAGCGAGCTGATGCTGAGATCATAGTAACTTCTTTTATTATGTTTGTACATTTTGAGTACAATAAAGCATAATATTCATTAATTCATTCATTTAATGTTCTAAGATCTAGGTAGGTACTGCAGATTACAGTCAAAAGTGCATCAATTTTTAAGATTTAGATTTTTAAGTTACTGTACCTCTGACTGCTTCAAAAATATTCAGAAACTATGCATTATATCAGTAGATGTAAGGTATTATAAAATTAAAAGAGAATGTGTCCTTTTTTGAAGGTTGCAGCGAACTTTCGGTCTGTCGACTTGAGAAAAAGGAAAACCTCCTTCCAAGTCATTATTTTGTGAAAGTCAGAATTAGATAACAGCGGATGATGAGCATTCAAACGATCACAAATCACAATGATCATGTGGTCGAAAGTTGGATCACGTGGGTATCTACATCTATAATGCGATAAAAATGTAGAGTTGCCAAATTAACTTATATGATGTGATTTCGCGTTGTTACTACTTGAATCAGATGCATAAAATAAATTTTTAACTACATATTTAGAGGATTATTTAGTGGAGTTACCTACGTTTTTTAACCTTAAAATTATGAAAGCAGTTAGTTATTTTTTTAATACTGTAATAAGTTAGGTATTGAATTCAAATGTTCTCTACGCTGGATTTCAAACGAATGTTGTCTTTACAATAAAACCAATTAGCTAATGGTTTAAATGACAACCCCAACCAAAACCTGTAGAAACGTCGTACTATACATCCATATAATAGGTAAGTCACGACCGAATCTAGTCTGAAAATATAGAGTGTTTAATGCAACTGTTTGCAAAACTCTGAAGCAACTGGAAACAATGAGTTCGCTATCAAAATGCAAATTCTCAACATAATTATATTTTCGCAGCCAGTTTTATGGCGATTGTTCTGAAAATATCTCGATAGATACGGTTTATGGATTCATAAATTTTGAGTAGGTTTTTTATGTATCATAAAACCCGACCTAAAATATACTTTACAGAAAAGTCCTCTAATAGCTTCGAAAATTTAAGACCATGCGTCCCATTTATGCTGATGAAGAAATGAAGCTTCCTCAAACACGATGCATAGACACCAGCAGCACCCAATTATTACTAAGTATACTTAGGCTGCAAATCAGCTACTATACTAGCTATACTTTATTAACATTAAATAAATTAAATAGAGTGAACGAGGCAAAATGCTCAAGCTCGTGCTTTTAACATTACCAATTATTTATTATATAGCAGCTTACAACGAATCGGTTCGAGAGGAGACGTAACTGACGATGCATAATACAAAATTGAAACGTATCAAAATTGATATTATTAGGTCTACCAGAATCTGATGGCAAAAACTGAAAAAATAAATTAACTCTAGCAATACCTAGGTAATTGGAATAAAACATTTTGATCCTTTTTTTCTGAAAGCGGCTGATTCTGGGTTTTAAACATGCAAATATAAAAATTTATCCAATGTACAAGGATATTTTTTGAAAATCTGCTGTCCAAAATTGCCATCAGATCCTGGTAAACCTATAGTTACTATTTTCCTTTAAAATATACGGTTCCCGCTGGATTTCATCGGAGAAAGTGTGGAGTGACAAGAAACTGGCTCTACCTAGATATTCTTTCTGCATTTTGCATTTCAAGACATATTAGATTACTAGAAATTAGTTTCCCACATTTTTGTGTAGCATTACGTGTTTTAGCACGGCCGCATTGTGTGCTAATTGTCACATCTCACGCACAATCTACCATGTAAATAAAACAGACGATTATGTGTAAGTCGACGTTGATTAATTAACGGTCGCATTCAAAGACGAATAAATTACTTAATTATTGTAATTAAGTGAAGTTTTTGACATAAATATATTTTCTGTGAAACACTTCAATTAGACTTCGATAAATTAATTTTAAGTAATCTCTAAATTCCACTGAGTGCGGCAGATAATCTATGTTAGATCTAATTTACATAAGAAAAAACATTATTTTAATTTAGCATTTCAATTACATCGTTAATGCGAGAATCTCTATACTTTACAAAAAACGTTAAACGTTAACAGCTCATTGTTAAATTAGTGTAAATAAAAGATTAACGGTGAGTTCGCACGAGTTCATTGTTGGCGCTTCCTACTGCCGTCTGCACTGACGGCTGATGAGTTCCGATTGCACAACCAAAGGTCGATGCAAAAACCTAATGTCAATGTGGATTATACAGATTGTGGGATTTAGTGCTTTCGCTCTTATTGTTAGGAATTAGCGATTATTCTTTTCGATACACGAGAGATAAACATTCAGCATCAGCATGCACAAGAACAATTAATTATTTTTGTCTATTGATCCTATATTATGATGTAATAAATTTTATTATTGGCCTCTAACAGTTTACATTATATTTACAGACCTACAAAAATTTTGTAGTATTTCGGTTTCGCGGGGCGAGGAATTTCGAAGTTCAAAGTTTCCTAAAGGTTATAAATAGAATTTGCTTGTGTTTATTGTAAGAAAAGTAAACACAAAATTACAATTTTGTCGTTGTATTAATAAGTAATATTATGTGCTGCCTCTAAGCTCTATGTTACATATTTGGATAGGTCATAATGCGCGATAAATCTAGAAATAACGATGTGATGTGTCGTCGCATCTCATACAATTTGTATAATATGACGTATCTGGCATATTGTATGTGATGCTGTAATATGACATGGCATATTATGTTGTGTATGTCAGCTAATGTTCCGTGTTAGTCACGTGCGAATCCAACCTTTACCTTCCTTGAGGAAAGGCCAATTGCTGAGGGGTCAGCTGTAGTGACTACTGTATGATGAACCCATAAAGTAATATTTTTATGACATTTCTGCCTGTTTTCCTGTTTCTAGGCTTGTGGAAAACCAGCATGGTCACACTTATTATGTAGGAGGGAACGTTAAGTAAGTAATGTTATGACATTTTTCGTCTGGAATTCTAATTCTAAGGAGAAGAAATTGTCTAAAACACTAAATTTTTGGAACTATAAGACAGATAATGGTTCCAATGTAGCAAAATCTTACTATTAGCTCCGAATTTTTTTATAATTTTTTATCCAGACGTTTTAGGACAGCAAGTAAGCAAAGGTACAAAATACAATAGACATTATGCTTATTATTACAAACAAAATAGGTTTAGCGAAATGACATAACGGCGAAAGTTAGCGGCCGGCAGACGCCGAACGTTGTACATTACTGCTTTCCTGTACAGTCGTAATGTCAGCCCAATACAAGTGCAGCGATGTACCGCGCCCACGGCCTTACCGTCGGGTTACGTAACCCGTGACCTGTGGTTTTGACGTTTGTATGTCAACTCTAATGGCGGTATTAATTTCTGTACGAGAAACAATTAACTTTCACACACGCGTACTTTGCGGAGATAATGAAGGATAAACTCGGTTTAACGTACCGACAACCCTTATGTTGAAGATATATGAGGTACACCGTACAGTCAATGAAAAACTAGTTTACCACTTCGTGACCTTATTTCCTTGATATATGCAAACTGGATGTATTTTACAGATACTCTACATTCTACAATATAATCAGAGAAGTTGATTCCTAGGCAGATGGGGGACCTACGTTGTTTGGTCGGGTTATGTGAAACCCAGTCGCGAGATCACAATTAACATTGAATTGACATGATTAGACCAAATGACGATGGTCTGTCGACGGCCTAGGATTATATCCTCGATGGTACATTAATGCACTCCTACATCGCTTCGTATATTATGGCTCTCAAAAGTCAGTAAGCTGTTCTGAATGCTAGTTCATTCAGAACTGTAGTGTGTAGCTTAGAAGCTACAACAGTTTGAGGCAACTTACTGAAGTAAAGGCGTGCCAAATTTTGTTTATTGGGCTGCAATCGCCCATTTTCTCTGAGATAAAAATTATCCTTTCGCGATACTCAAAGTATCTCCATACCTAATTTTCTATTATAATAACGCCTCCGTGGTCCAGTGGTTAAGAGCGTGGCTCTTGACGCGGAGGTTGTGGGTTCGATTCCTACATTGGAAACATAATATTATTTCAAAGTTTGGTAAGGACAGTGCAGGCTGATCACTTGATTGTCTGACAAGTAAGATGATCCATGCGTCGGATGGGCAAAAAAAAGTCGATCCTGCGCCTGATCTCTCGCCGGTCGTATCGGTCTTCAGTCCTTTACTCTCATAACCCAGTGGGTTATGAGAGTAAAGGAATAGAGAGTGCTTTCGTGTACCGCGCACACACTTGGGGACTATAAAATTACTCCTGCGTAACTGGCCTGGTTTCAATGAAACCGGCCATCGTCACCGAAACCGGTGTGGGAGTTATTATACCTAATTTTATCGAAATAGGTACATCTGCCTAATCGTGAAGAGGTAACAAACACACTTTCGCATTTATAATATGCTTTCAATCGTTAACTATTTCTCGAAACAATGATTTCGGCTAACGAGTCATGTGTTAGAGTGGGTGGTTGTGGAGCAGATCTCCGTGAGTGATAACACGCGGATGTGCACAGAAACGCTATGCTGTTGTGCTTCCTTTCTTTTGTTGTTCTCGTCATTATACGGGGTGAAACAAAACTAAGTGATAATAATTTAGGGTGTGCACGTGTTCTTTGTAGAGAGTTCACTGTGAAAGTAGCAGCGCTGAAAGACCAAACTTATGTATGGGCGAGAGTCACGAGTTTCCTCACGAGTTTCCACATACAAATTAAGCTTTAGATAGTAATTACCTAGGTTCCTTACAAAGATATTTACATTCCAAATATATGAACTATCATAATATTTACATACTAAATTGAAAATAAACTTGAAAAAACTTACTCGTTTTTTCAAGTTTATTTTCAATGTACAAAAAGTTTACCTCTACGATTATATTATATAAGTATAGATTTTTTTAATTCTCACCGTTTAAGCTTACCTTCTCAGAAATTAAAAATAAACTTAGCCTTATTGGCTCAGTTGTTCATTTTTAATAGAAGAATATAAGAAGATAAAACTAAGTTCAAAAGTCACTTGTTTTAGGTCACTGGCATAAGCTATTGCCATATGAACTTTGCAATAACAATAGAAAGTATTTAGGAACTCTTTAACAATGCTTAAAAAACAAGATGGTGTAACAGCCACTAGTGCCACTACAATAGATTGAACGAAAAAAAATTAAAGCCGAAGCCGAAGTCGAAGCCGAAGTAAAATCGAAGAAAAAAATTAATATTTCTCTGATTTAGCACAGATTAATAAACGTTATTTTAATTAACTAAAACAAGATTTTGGATACCAAATTTTGCCTCCCGAATGAATTTGTAGTTATTGTTCCGTAATTCATCGTCTCTTCTTACCTTTCGTCTTTGTTACCCGCATAATGTAACAGATGAAGTAATTATTTCTAATCGCTGTCATCTGTTACGTCGGCCTCGTTTCGAGAAGACAAAGATCTTAATCGTGATTTACTAGTTCATTATGAACTTATTAATATTAATTAAATTATGAAATAAAATTTATAACTCCCAATTTTATATTCAACGAGCTTTTGCCCGCGGCTTCGCTCGCGCTCAAAAGCTCGCTTATTATATACAAACTTTCATCCCCTATTTAAACCCCTTGGGGTTGGAATTTATCAAAATCCTTTCTTACGGATGCCTACGTTATAACATCTACCTGCATGCCAAATTTCAGCCCAATCCGTCCAGTGGTTTGGGCTGTGCGTTGATAGATCACTATGTTAATCAGTCAGTCACCTTTGAGTTTTATATATATAGATTTTTCTCGAATTATTATTGGATTTGATTTTATCTTGTATTTTTTTCCGCAACATAACGGAGAAACGGAGGCAAAACAATTTAGCATGAAGAGTTTGTAGCTTTTAATGTTGTTATTTTACAAATATCCAATTGCAGTTTGGCCATCTGGAAACTTTTATAATCTATCTACTATTATAAAGAGGAAAGATTTGATTGTTTGTTTGTCTTGAATAGGCTCCGAAACTACTGGACCGATTTGAAATATTCTTTTACCATTGGAATCCTACATTAATTCTGCTGAACATAGGCTAAATTTTATTTTGGAAAAAAATAGGGTTCCGTAAGATATTTGGGATTTTCGGACGCAAGGTGTAAAAAATCAACCAGAAATGTTACTTTTTTCGCGTACGCTACCTAAACTATAAAATATAGAACCATAAAATGTTCTAAGTAATTGTAGATCTTTTAAATATCTACAAAAAAGTCCGCCACACACTATACCTATCTGTGTTGAGTGAGGCACAATAACCATTTTTTTATTAAAAAATCTTGAAATGTTTTTGGACTACATTTAAATGCCTTTATTTTACTCATGGCATTAATTCTTATCAAAATAAATTATTTTATTACTAAGTACAGTTAATGTAGATAATATTTGGTCTTTGAATGATTAAAATTGGACGTTTGGTTTTAATGTTATGGCGAAATTAAAATATTACGATTTCTGCTGCACGTTGCGAATTGGGCGTCGTCAAGGCGCGCCGCGCGGGTGTGCTCGCCCGGAGAGTCCACGTAAATATTAATTATTATTACCTCGTTCATGGGAATCGCAGACACAATAGATTTATAATATAATAGTTATGCGACAGCCGGGTGCCGCTTCATTGATGGGATAATATTATAGTGCTTCATTAATTCATTACGTTTTGAATTACTATTATTTTTGATTGCTATTATAATTAATTTCTATAACTATAAATCTCCAATAGCGGCAGCCGGCTGCCAGCATAACAATTATTGAAGATCTATTGTGTCTGCGATACCCACGATGTCTGTGATACCCACGATGCCGATGGAAGTATAATTAGGTCAGACTTTCAAATTAGTAGGTATCGATCGAGGTGGTAGGCATCATGTAGGACATTCTGAAAACATTTATTTTAAATTTATTCAGAAAAAAAAAACAATTTTGATTTTGATTGATTTTGATCTACAAACGGAATGTTTTACTCATGGTCAACTATACGTTGACCTATCCCGAGTTGGAGCTGCTGATAATCAATTTATTTTGCTGCCACAAAATAAAACAACATCAAATATCGTTTACAGGGAAGCTTTAACCCAATTTTAATGGAATCTTTTACGCATGTAGGTAAGCATAAAACTACAAAAAAAAAACATAAAATATGTACTTTAAACAAAAAAAAATACATTTAGAAATTGCAAAATAGTATAAATAATAGTATCTTCTGTAGGTAAGGATAAAATAATCAAACATAACACTTAAAATATAAAAAAGTACAATAAAAATGTGTATAATAATTATAATATAGTAGTTACAGGCTAAATAGTGTAAACCATTTTTATGTTCTGCTTAACATAAAGATTGACTAAGAAATAAAGATTGAAAAAAAAAAATTTAAAAATCAATGTCCACCCGTGCGAAGCCGGGGCGGGCCGCTAGTACTTAATATTATAAATGCAAATGCGTGACAAGCCAGAAGCTGTCTGTGACTTCTTCACACCCAAATCGCTGAACCGATTTTCCTGGGTATGAAGTTACTGTTTTTCCTGGGAAAGGACATAGGATAGGACCTACTTTTTATCCCAAAAAAAACGAGTTTTGGCGCAACGGAGTTGCGGGCGTCATGTAGTTAAAATAGTTAAGTAATTAATTTTGGTATCTCATGATCATGTCACGCTCATGTAACTTACGCACACGTGATCGTTAGCGCGTTAGTTACGCGTATTGTGCGATTTTCTTACGCATCGTGCGAGTTTGGGCGTAACGCGTAAAGCTCACGCACTTGACGTTGCGTCATTGGGTCATGACCCACGTGACCATATTTTTCTTACCAAAGTGGGACAACTGCGGACGCTGTTAGGACTTAGAATATTAGCTGGGAACGCGGTATTTATTATACAGTTTATCTAAAAGAAATTAGTGACTTCCTATATAATAGGAACGAGTCGGAAAAAAATTCTTCTGGCAACAGATTTTTCCTAAACGGCCTCTACATTGCGTTATGCGAACACGTAAGATTCAAGGCGGTTGTATACAGTGTGTTTGTGTAAACACCGTTATCCTTGAAACCATCAAATGAGACCGTTTAAATGAACAACTTTTTCTATGAGAACAATGCTGGGAACTCAAAAAAATCCGTCTTCATACCCATACAAATTGCCGATTCGGGCATCCGTATGGGTATGAAAACGGCATTTTTTTGAGTTCCCAGCATTGTTCTCATAGAAAAAGTTGTTCATTTTGACGGTCTCATTTGATGGTTTCTAGGATAACGGTGTTTACACAAATACACTGTAAGATACTCAATTATTGCGTTAAATTTTATTTTTATTGCATTAATCATGCTTTGTTACAAAAAACGGGACATTTTAAACCTAGTGGGTTCACTGTCACAGCGGGATAAACGGCCTAAGAGTCCGAAACGAGGAAAACGGAACAGTCCCGCAGAAAGCGTGACGTATGGTCACGTTAGTCGTGACATGTTGTGACTTGTGACGCGGAAGAGACCTTGACCCCTCCGCTTTCTATTCGTCAATGCTCGCGGGATAATGTCGTATGTTTTGTAATGATTGTATAATAATTACTCCATAGTGTACTTCATTACAATCATAGTATAAGTCGTTTCCAGCCGTCTATTTTCATATGCTTAGATCTTTAAAACTACTAATTCTGCTGTAATTTGTCACAGATATAGAGTGAGGCGCATGAGAAGGCCGGTATTGATTAATTGTTATTTCAGAAAAATACACGGTTTCTGTGGAATTTTTTTGCAGCAAAAAATAATAGGTACTAAAAAACTACAGTAGCTTCACTCTGCAATCTGCATCCTCTATCGGTCGTAACGGGGAGTGCTCTGAGGAATTGTTCGGAATCATACCTCCTGCAACTTTTCGCTATCGTCCCACGCGAAAATTATACCATCCTCATCCCTTTGATGAGTGGCAGTCTTCCACCGTGCGTTTTTCGCGTAACTTTCGGCCGCGCACTGTAAAACTGTGGAACGAACTGTAACCAGCAGTATTTCCGGACCTATACGACCTGCAAACCTTCAAGAAGAGAGCGGCCGGCAACGCACCTACAGCTCTTCTGATATTGCAAGTGTCCATGGATGACGGTAGTTGCTTTCCATCAGGTGACCCGTTTGCTCATTTGCTCCCTTATGTCAAAAAAAACTCTAAAAGTGAAATGAAAGCGAAACACCCGCCTTCAAAAAAACTTTTCACTGCGATTATTACTACAATTTTCACATTTTACTGCAAGTTCGTCGTGTATACCCTAAACAATGCGATAAGAATCTGTGGAGACATTTACGAGTTTCGGAGTGCAGTTCCGGGCGCGTCAACAATGACGTTGCGTCACGTCGCCGCAATTGCGTCACCGCGCCGCGTGCGGTACCGTGTCGCGGGAAAGACCATCGAAATACCATGCCACAAAAGTTCAAAAATGAGTCCTCAGCTACGTGAGTACAACAGTAACAAGAGGACAAAAAGTATCCTAATTCGTACTTTCGGTAAGACAAGGGCACAAATCCTTTGGAAAATGTTTAACAAACAAAGCCTTTGTCAAACCGAAAGTATGCTATGTTAACCTACCCGGGCTTGACAAGTGTCTTAAACGATTTAGCTGTTAAGGAGCAAAGAGCTTAAAGACAGACACACGTTCGTATTTACACTATCACTATTATAGATACTAGCCTGTTTAATTTCAGTCTAATTAGTTTTCCTTTAGTCTAAGAATAAATAGTCTGTATTGAGAGACTCGATAATATAATATCTAATTAAATAATTAGTTATTCCATCAAAAGCGTAATTTAGTATAATTCAATATACCGCCTCTTTGCTTATCGAAAATTGTTTTAGCAATTTCAAACAGAATAATTAATTGTGATTATTTCATTATGAATAATTTGATTTCCAATAAACTTTCTTAATATCTAATTATTAATAATTAATACCGATAAGAAATTCAAAAACTCTGCTAAGTAGCTTTAGATTTGAAGTGCCCTTAAAAAATTTTAACTAAAAAAAAACGATCACGATCATTAGCGTACGTACGTGGTTACTAGTCACTAGTCAGAGCTAGAAAGTTGAATTTCGCATGAACGTTGAGTGCCAATTTTTACTGGTAGTCGATTTGGCGCAACATTTTTTTTTAATGTAATAAGGGGGCAAACGAGCAAATGGGTCACCTGATGGAAACTTCCGACGCCCATGGACACTCGCAGCATCAGAAGAGCTGCAGGTGCGTTGCCGGCCTTTTAAGAGGGAATAGGGTAATAGCGGAGGGTAGGGATGGGAAGGGAAGGGAAAAGTGTAGGGTAGGGAAGGGAATAGGGTAGGGGATTGGGCCTCCGGTAAACTCACTCACTATCAACAACACAGCGCAAGCGCTGTTTCACGCCGGTTTTCTGTGAGAACGTGGTATTTCTCCGGTCGAGCCCTCCCATTCGTGCCGGAGCATGGCTCTACCACGTCTACTGATGTAACTTATTTACAAGTATTCTTCTCTTATGATATTCAGATACTAGCACGATAATTAAGACAGAATAGAGAAGGTATCGAAGCGCGACAAAGTCTTAATAAGTGGTGTCAAAAACTAATAAACCTTAATCCCGGCCTTCTATTGTAATCCGCTTCATAGTGCTTATATATTTTATGTAATTAATTATAGATCGGAGAAATTAATCCATAGACAACGAATCAACGTAATTTGTTTGGATTATGCTAAGACCAGCAGACAGTTAAAACATTGCATTGACAACCCGATCAAAAAAGGCCCCATATACGGAAGGGTCGATCGTTCAGGTTGGACTGACCGGAGTCCTTTTCTTCTGTATTCCCGTGCACGGTCATGCCTGTGACCAGTGCCACCATTGATCGGCTTCCCCGTATATGAGAGCCAGAGCCCCAATTTCACCAACGTATGTTAGTGTTAACAGCTTGTTAAAATGTCATGTCTTCTCTTTCATTCATAAGAAGAATGAAAGAGGTAACGTGATACTAATTCGAGCGTTAACTTTAACAGTCGTTGGTGAAATTGGAGCTTACGGTTCGTCTTCTACTAATGAAACAATTTATCCAACAAATTGTACAACTCAGATATTTTGCATCCAGCTGCAAAAAGTCGGGTTCCCTGCCAATAAAGCAGTCAGTTGAGACATCAGCATGTCGTCGTTTTTGCGCGGAGTCGATGGGATCGAGAACAATATACAATTTACGATGGGAGCGGTTTTTGTTCATTGACGTGTAGTTACGAGTACTTCGCAATGCACTATTTATATGTCTGGCAGTGTTGTCAACTCTCGGTTATATCGTCTGGTGGAGATTACCTGCCCTATTACTATAGTCTTCTAGTACTCTCTCTAGAAGTTACAATTCTACATGGTGTAACAAAACAAAATGATAGTACGTTTTAGGGTGTAAATGACCCTTATACATGTATGTGTAAATGTGTAAGTTCACTGTGAAAGTAGCAGAGCTGAAACAGATTTTTATTTGTAATTTATATGACGTGCAAGCGCCCCGAGTTATGAATTTGCAAAAGCAAAAAAACACTCTTTCAGCGCTCCAACTTTCACAGTGGACTCGGGGGGACTCATACACATCCTACTTTTTGTTCCAACATTTTTAGGTTCCTAAAAAGTTCAAGCATAATATTATGTTGCTCGCGAAATTTATTATCAATTCGTTCGTAATCGTACATTTTTCATAATATTTAAAACTTTCCTATGCCTTTTTCAGGGCTTCTCGACATATCGATTAAAAAGGCAGTATCATGTGATAGGCAGAGCAGGAGAATAAAAAAATGAAAATGTGAAATTAAAGATCCGAAATAACTGCAAGTAAAAAAATGTTCGTGAAAGCGAGTATTTGTGTATTTCATTACCATTTTTAATTAATATTTGTTATGAATAACTGCAAGTGGGTCAGTTAATATTGCGACACCAGAAATTCAGTTATCAAACGTATCGTCAAAATGCGGGCATTTCGCTTTCGACATTACTTTTTTTATCAAAATCACTTTATTACAAAACGTAAAGTCTGCTTCATTTTTTTTTCTAAAAATTACATATTTTTGCTAGTATATTATCATTTTAATTTTCATTCTATCGATAACAATTCCAAATAGTAATTTTGTGACCATTGTCTATCGCTGCCTTGTTTTTATTATTAGTATTTTTCTATCTGTAAAGACTCTTATTTGGCCTTTTTGTATTGTAAATTTAAGATTCTATATGCACGTAAACTGTAAGTTTCCAAAAATTAATAAAGTAAAATACAAAATTTGTCCATACAGATATTATAGTATTAGCCAAAGCCTCTCTACATGCCCGTTACTTCTACACCATTAAGTCACAAAATCAATTTTAATAAACAATTTTTATTAAAATTGATTTTGTGACTTGATGGTGTATGAAAATGTTTTTCTCCGTAAAATAACACGATAGAATATCATGACAAAATTTATGTACCCTGTTACCATACACAGATTTCATGAAATAAAAGAGAGTAAATTGGACAAAAAACACATGTACGAGTACATTACTTATTTTTAAATATTTAAAAAAATAGTGATGTGCCCTGGAGGAGGTATTTTGTTTAAAGGGCACACATAAAGCAAAAAAAACACAAAAGAATAACAGTAAGCTGAGTAAAAGGCTAGAAAAAAATAGTAACGCACTTATACCTAGGATACACAAAAAATTTTTCAAGAAACTGTTAAAAATAGGTTTAACAAAAACTAGTACAGTTAAAAAACTAAGCTGTAAGTTTATCATTACACTTTTATTTAACGTGCGATAGTGTAAAGAATCCCAAAAAGAATACCGTTTTCCGGACCGAAAATAATGGAGCTAATAACGCTTAGAAAACTTATCCAGCATTTTCAGTTTTCTTCTTTAGTCATTCAATTTGAAACTTTAACTTTATTCTCTCAGGTTTTAATATTCATTGACCACTTTGCAAAGTAAAAACTTAGTATTTTCTTTTACAAACTAAACTATTCTAGTGGGAGAGAATACTTTTAACAGAAAGGGAAGCGCTTTAAAAGAAAAGTTTCTGTATTTACTTGAGCATCATCATTACTCATCAGAATAACTGCAAAGGTTGCCAATTCCTAAGTTTGTTTTGGTATACTTAATCTTTTACTTTTTACTAATTAAGAAAAAATTAAATATCCGTCGTCGAGCGAACCCAACAAAAGTAATTTAACTCTTTGTATTTAAATAAACGCTTTAATGCTTAATCCATACTACTATTATAAATGCGAAAGTGTGTCTGTCTGTCTGTTACCTCTACATGCCCAAACCGTTGAACCGATTTTGCTTATTCGGTATGGAGATAGCTTGAGGCCCAGGATACTTTTTATCCCGGAAAAATGTACGATTCCCCGCGATAAACGAATTTTGGCGCAACGGAGTTGCGGGCGTCATCTAGTAAATAATAAATATAAAGCTAATTAAAACTTATATTGTAATGACAACTTGGTTAAAATTTCAATAATCCAAATTTTAATTAGAGCTTACGAGTTACGTGCTTTTAAACGAAGTTTTTGAGAGAAGCTTTTCTTCCTCTATCTCTTTATATTTATTACGAAGTAAAAGCTTTTAAAAGCTTTATACGATGTTCAGCTTTTGTTGTCTTTCATGAAATTATAATGATTTTCTCATAAAAGGATGAAATTTTTATAGATTTTTTATTTTCATGCATCAAGAACATAATATTTTATTAAAAGCTTTAAAATGTGCTTTCATTCAGACATCAGATAATGTACTTTTAGCGGGTATAGAACTTAGCTTTATGAATGTTTACTAAGGCGTTCTGTACCTATTTTTCTTTATCATTAAATCTACTTTAATAACTGCTTTCATAAATAATGTTGATAAAAATAAAGCGTTTAGCTATATTTTTCTACTAAAGTAAAAAAAAAACTATATTTAACCTTTTTTCATATGAGCCATTTCTCACAGTTAATAATTTTTTTTTTAAATAATAAAATGAACTTACCAGGAGCTTAAAGCACGTCATGTTGTCAGCCCCGCGACCCCTGTAACACAGCCACTGGTATTATAACTGACTATAAGTAATCTCGCATCAAATTATCTACAACCTCACGTTCGATATAATAACTCATATAAAAAGTGGGAGATATTGATTTCCTCAATGAGTTTTCCAGAAAATATTCTAATGAATTCTCAATTTTCTGAATTATGAAAATTCCGTAATTTTATTATTGGCAATTCCGTAAAGAATTCCGCAAAGAATTCCGCAACTCACCGAATTGGTGACGAAAACACACTAGGTAAAAGCGGTACGCGCGGCAAAACTACTTTGCGCGTTCACTAACGCATCTTCACTATATATGTCCTCCCCTTCCCTTAGCTCTGATACAATTCTGATCATATACAATCACATCTCAAATTTTGCTAATGATCAAAATGGATATTACAATATAATATATTAGACACTGATATAAAATTAGTAAAGTGTGTTCGTCAGTTACTTTACTTCTTAACCGGCGAATCAATATTTAAATTTATTTTAAAGATATTTCTAGTCCTGGGAAAGGACGTAGGATAGTTCCCGGAATAATGGACGGTACCTGCGCATTTAGGCGCAACAAAGTTGCCCGAAAAATCTAGTTACTTACCAATAGAATAGTAGCACTGAACTTAATAAATAATAATGGACTAATCAATAAAATATTCCACCATTATACACATCTTCGTAGCAATTATTGTTATTTTATTTTGAAATGTGCTATTAAAATAATACTTTAACTACTATTTACAATATGTGACATTTATGCGCCAGCACATTTTCCTTAAAAGGTTTAAGGAAAATTGTCGAATTTACGCCGGTTTTTGGCGAGGTCATGGTATTTCTCCTGTTACGTCGTGTACTCAGTCTCAGTATCACATAAGAAATTTGAAAGGATAGAAAAACTGGCATATTTTAGGCACAAAATGAGAGACTTTAAAGAAACTTTTCGCTGACCATGTGCCGCGTACTTTGAGAAAACTCACATACGATAATTTTATAGTGGTGTCAGAAATTAATTCTATTTGTTGGCATTTTACAAAAGACAACGCAAGCACCATTCCACTTAAGCTGGTTTCTAGACTACGCTATAATATAATAGCATATAGTATCATACATTGTTAATAAATAATAATGTTATGGACACGTTCACACTGTACTGTACTATATATTATTGGCTTGCTATACGCTATGACGTATGGTGCTTTTTACTATTTGCTATTATATAATAGCGTAGTCTGAAATCAGTTTTAGTGACTCGACGTTCTATAAATTCTATCCGTACGTATAAATGCGAAAATGTGATATCTGTCTGTCTGGTACCTCTTCAGTCTTCACGCCCAAACCGCGAATCGATTTTTCTGAAATTTGCTACATGGAGAAACTATGAGTCCCTGGACATCAGGATATCTCCATATATTTTTATAATTTCTAACGACGCTGCTGAAATTATTTGAATTCAAATTATCTAATTATCCTTATCTTTTCCAAAGTGAAGCTTTCTTACGTGTCTATTCCGCAAGCTTATAATCTTATGGATTACAAATCTTATCATCTTTAGGGGCTATCAAAGCTACTATAACAATTTAGCAACAAGAAAAGATTAATTGCCTCAGTCAATTTATAATGAGAAATAATAATAAATCACACTGTTGGTAGGGTAAATTAATTTGTTTTGTAATTTTTCTCATTTAATTAAGAACATTTTATTATTTGTAATACTTAGTTCGATTATTGATTAATTAATGGGAATAATCTTTTTGTGGAGCTCAAATTAAAAAGAAAACAAAAATCTTTTAAACATGTAAGATGTATAAAAGTTTATATTTTATCCATATTTCCATACTAATATCATAAATGTGAAAGTGTGTCTGTCTGTCTGTCTGTTACCTCTTCACACCCAAACCTCTGATTCGATTTTGCTGAAATTTGGTATGGATATACTTTGAGTCCCGGGAAAGGACATAGGATACTTTTTGTCTCGGAAAAATTTACGGTCCCGCGCGATAAACGAACCATGGCGCAACGGAGCTGCGGCGTCATCTAGTTTTAAATATTTACATAGTAATTTTATTATTAAGTGCATTTTTGTAGCAGCTGTAGAAATTGAAAATATGAATAAAAAGTAAGTACTTATAGCTTATATTATAATCAGCGTTGACAGATTTTTTTTGTGCTAAGTCGGGACTTTTGAACTTTTTGAGTGAAAAAGCGGGATTTTTCAGTCAAAAGCCGGACAAAGAAAAAAAAGTTTTTGAATTTTTATCTTTTTATTTGCGTTAAAATAAAGTTTACGTGACAATAGATGGCTAAAGTAGCCATATAAAGTCCACCCCTCTACCTCCCACATCTTCATTACGCTTCCTTCTTTCTCAGCACGCTGCGCGTACGTTCGGGCTTTCCCCGAAAAGCGGGACTGAGACTGTCCCGCGCGGGACATTTAATTTTGATGGAAAAATCGGGACGTCTGGCAACGCTGATTATAATCCAGCTATATATTCTATAGCATAATATTATGATTTGATTTTCTTAATTACAATTTTAAAATACCTTTAATTACGTGAAATGCAGGTATTTTAAAAAGTACGATCTAAAATACTTGACCAAATCGTCGCTTAATTTCTACCACCAAATATCTTATTCATGGTTAGCACTTTTCAGAGAAGACTTTACAAAATATAACTTACATCTTGTCTACATTAAACTAGTCGGCTTTTTGTCTCTCCTGAAAAGATCCTAAAAATGAATTACCTGCAGGCTTAGCACGGCCACAATAGAAATGCGAAAGAATAGAAACGCTGACAGTTTTTGCGGACAGACTGACAGATTTCATTTGTTAATCCATCACTTTGTCTACTTTACCGTGAAAATAAACTTTTCTATGGTGACCATGCTCTGTGATGCTAAGCGTGGTCTGGTCATAGAACTTAAACGACGAATGGTCGATACCAAAAAATACCAACCCACTTTTTACCGGATTTGCCATTTAGAGGTAATTTTTCGCCAAGGCACAAGGCCATTAATCATAGACCATTTCTTACCTCAGTCTCCAAGCCACGTTGGATTTTTTGCTATCATTACCAGTTCATATACTCGATTTTTATATTCAATTCACTCCTCTTAGTCTTTGATAAAAAGAGCAGTGAATAGAATATTATGAACCTTTTTGTTGTGTAGATTATTTTATAATTCAATAAAATATATTAAACAGTAGTCCATCTTCATACAAGATTGTCTGAATCGGGCAAACACATAGAGCATCTCAGATAACTTTAGAGAGCAGAACAATGCAGTATTATGAATTAGTATTGTGCGAAAAATCAACGAATTTAATGAGGGATGTTTGGCGCTATGTAGCCGTACGGTCTATCGTGTCAATTGTCGTGTCAAACAACTGTTATATGTCTATCTGACACGACATTTGACACGAAACACCCTACGGCTACATAGCGCCAAACATCCCTCATATCAAGAGCAATGCTGGTATGTTTATTAAATTGAATTGTCTGGCGTAGTTTGTATATGAGTTTTCCTAAGAAACAGATCGAAAATAGGTTGGGCTGATGGTTAGCGATTATTTATCAGAGGCAACACCAAATTAGTTAAAAGTGCGTTTCTAATAGCTAATACTCTTTAAATCTCGCCTAGGAGCAATGATGATAGCTTGGGTCGCAGGAAGGGACGTAATATTAAGCAGTAGGTAATGTTTTATAATGGTAAAATGTACGGTTACCGTGGTATAAACGAACTTTGGCACAACGAAATTGCGAAAACATCTAGTATAGTAAAAAAGTAGATCAGTCTATTATCTTAGTATGAGATTTTAATAGACAGGAAAAAACGAGCAAGTGTATCGCGGTTGAAAGGTTAGGAATGTGCATTACTGTTGTGACGTAACGCTGTGACGGGAGCGCTCTGCGGTCATAGAGAGTACCGACACAGAAGTCGACAACTTTTGTTTGAGGCGCTCGAGCAGGTGTTGCCTACCGGTGTTGTTTATCCATATTATAAATGAGAAAGTGTATCTGTCTGTCTGTTACCTCTTCACGCTTAAACCGTAGAACTGATTTTGCTGCCCCCCTCCCTGGATCATGTTGACATCCCTACTAAGCGTCTTATCCATAAGTACTTTTATAGAAAACTTATGATTCATGATATGAGCGGTTCTTTTACAGAAGACGTAATAAATCGATCTGCTGAAGACCCTCGAAAATTACTTTTAAAATAGACAATGTATAAGTACCTGGTGAAAGAAATTATATAAAAAATATGTATATTTTTTAATTCTTTATAATATAACACCTACCGCATCTTATAAATGGATGGATGCAAATTGCCCCCCCTGGCCCAGAACCTGGGTACGCCCATGTCCAATGGACGAATAAAGGTACAAGTTGGAAGCCGGCTACATGAAGCGGCAGCAGACGACGTGTCGTCGCGACACTACTGGTTTCTATGTATTTCTATGAAATACCCTCCGCAGCTAGCGACACGAAACTAGCGACACTTTTCATAAAATATATATACATAGCCGCCGCTTCGTGTAGCCGGCTTCTAACTTGTACCTTTACCAGTTATAACTTTTTTACTCTTAATATTCTAATATGATCGCTACTTTAATAATTATTGACTTAGGAAAGTCAAATTTACAAAATATATCACTTTAAAGGTTGAGAACCCCTGCGTATTAGTACATAGTATGTTAGAAAGATACGCAGATTATACTCAGTAAATATTTGATTAACGTTACGTTGGGGCTGTCTCTAATGACGAAACTGGTATAGGTCAAGTCTCAGTTTTACCACTTTTTATACAAGCCAAGAAGCCTTTGGCCTTTGCGATAATTTTTTTTTCGTTTTTTTGTTTCTTTCGAAAGAAATTGCTATTCGTTTTTAGGGTTCCGTAATATACGTAAAAACGGGACCCTATTGTCCTTCCATGCCTCTCTGTCTGTCCGCTATAACAACAAATACTTACTAAAAACAAAATAAACCAAATGTTATACGTGGTAAATTTATACGTGGGAGAGCCATGCTTCGGCACGAATGGGCCGGCTCGACCGGAGAAATACCACGTTCTCACAGAAAACCGGCGTGAAACAGTGCGCTGTGTTTCGCCGAGTGAGTGAGTTTACTGGAGGCCCAATCCTCTACCCTATTCCCTTTCCTAACCTCCCTTATTCCCTTCCCTTCCCTACCCTCCCCTATCCCCTCTTAAAAGGCGGGCAACGCACTTGCAGCTCTTCTGATGCTGCGAGTGTCCATGGGCGACGGAATTTGCTTTCCATCAGGTGACCCGTTTGCTCGTTTGCCCCCTTATTTCATAAAAAAAAAATTAAGGTGGCTCCCATACAAAAAACACAATTTTTGCCTATTTTTGTTCTATATTGGTACGGAACCGTTTGTGCGCGAGTCCAATTCGCATTTGGCCGATATTGTTTATTTCATTTAAGCTTATAACTTCTATACCCCGCGTATAAATTGTGTAATGTGTAATGTGTACCCATGTGCGTATTTTGACCCAGACCCAAGCCTTTTAAATGGATCTACGTTACCTTTTGTAGTATATTACCAAATAATATAGACAATATCTTTAAATAGAAAGGATGTGACGTTGATTTTTTACCCTTTTCCTTTAACAATGTCAATCCCAAAAAGAGAAATTGACTTCCGAGGACTCTATAATGATTTTTAAATTCTAAAAGCGTTTTCGTTTTAAATAATATTAGGCTTCTTACAGACGAACGGCACTTGCCGACGGCAGTAGTCGATGGCACGCATCGACTGCCGTCGAACGCCGTCGACAAGCGTCGTCGACTGCCGTCGACAAGTGCCTATCGTCTGGAAGAAGCCTAAGGGTCAATTCAGACCGCAACGCGACGCGTAGATGCATTTCTAACTTTGTATGGATTTGACAGATTTCAATTGCGTCAGACGTCTTGTGAATCTGTCAAATCCATACTAATTTAGAAATGCATCTACGCGTCGCGTTGCGGTCTGAATCAACCCTTACATTTTACGCGTATTTCAATTTATCTGTATCACATTATACATTACAATCTTAGAATTATTTGAATATTATTAAATAAATAAAAAAAGTAATAAGTCATTATTATTATTATTGCGGTTACAATTTTCCCGGTAATTTTGGTCGACAGGCGGAAAATCATTAATGATCGTATATTAGATGAATGATTGGTCTCGCGCGTGCGCTACGACTAGATACCGTCGGAGTACTTGAAAAATGCGGCAACAAATCATACGCCACATCGGGCGTAACCGCGCCAGTCGCGCCGCAAGCTTCGGGTGAGGTAGATGTGTCGATAATTTTCGAAATTTGAAGTTACGTCCATAGCAAAATGCCAGTTTGCGAAGTAAGACTTAACACTACAAGAAACAATGAAGATACTGGCATCACATACCATCAGTAAATATTATATAAATCATCATAAGCACAGAAAAATAATATAAACCTGAAAATTCGGATCGGAGTACCGCTTGATGTTCAGTGTTGCCAATTACCATAAACTAAAAATTCCCAAATTTTTCTGAGATTGTGATTATTTATTTATTTATTATATCTTATTTTTTATATATATACATAGTGGCTGAGTGGATGAGCGCATTAAAATCTTTAGCTAGGGTAGCTGGTTCAAATTCCGCCAACGGAACAAAAAGTTTTCAAAGTTCCTGGATCATGAATGTGTATTAATAAATACTAGCTGTTGCCCGCGACTTCGTCCGCGTGGACTTCAGTTTATAGCGCGCGATGTCAACAAAATTGGTGTCAAAAGCTTTTATAAAAAAACCCTGGTACCCCTTAAATCAATACAGCTGTGTAGTGTGCACACAATAAGTACTTTATTTTTTATATTAAACTTTATATTTTATGCCAAATTTCAAAGAATATTTAGCCCCCCAATTACACAACTTTACCCATAAACTATTTATCATTGATAGGTTTAGCCCCAATTTCACCAACGTCTGTTAGTGTTAACAGCTTGTTAAAATGTCCTGTCTTCTCTTTCATTCATATGAAAAACGAAACAGCTAACGTGATACTAATTCGATCATTAACTTTAACAGTCGTTGGTGAAATTTGGTCTTAAGGTTACGTCACTGCTTGCACAGATAAAGTATTGAGTTATTTAATACCGTAGAATAGATATAACAATCGAAAAAAATCGAGACTTAAATGTAAGATGATACCACCTCTTATAGAAAGACTTTTGAGCAAGCGTCAGCGCGATGTAGAAGACGCACGGCGCCATCTATTATGAATTTTTTGAACAAATTTACGACCCTTACAACACTTTTTTCCAGTAAAAAAGTAGCCTATGTCCTTTCTCAGGCTTTAGACTATCTGTATACAAAATTTCATTACAATCGGTTCGGTAGTTTTGGCATTTGGCGTGAAAGCGAGACTGACAGACAGACAGAGATACTTTCGCATTTATAATATTAGTATAGATTATGTGCACACTGCACAGCTATTTTTGGGTATTTTGATTAATTAAGGGTCGCGCTACACCGGAATGGCAGCGGCGAGGCGAGCACTTTCAGCGCTGCCATTCCGGTGTAGCGCGGCCCTAAGAGGGGTACCACTTACCAGGGTTTTAAAAAGTTTTTAAATTTGACACAAATTTTGTTGACACCGCGCGCTATAAACTAAAGTCCACGCGGACGAAGTCGCGGGCAACAGCTAGTATATATATAATATTATTATAATATTATTAAACATCATATTCTAACGTATTAAAAACTATAAACAAAAACATACTAACTAATAAGTATGATTAGTTCTATGTTACAATAAAGTAAAAAATAAAACGCCATCTGTTGAATCGTATTAGAACTAAAATGTTCATTCCATCTATATATTTCTGGATTTTTTATAATATTATACATAAAATATGTTTAAGATTTTTGAAATTTTATTTTAATACACATCCAAGACCCAGGAAAATTGAAAACTTTTTGTTCCGCCTGCGGGACTCGAACCCAGGACCCCCGGGATGAGCGCTGGCCACGCGCAATGCGAATTCATTTTCATCGAAATTTTCATGGAAATAAGATATTTTCCCACATCAAAATGTAGCCTATGTCCTTTCTCAGACTCTAGAATAACTGTATACAAAATTTCATTGCAATCGGTTCAGTAGTTTTGGCGTGAAAGCAAGACAGACAGACAGACAGACAGACAGACAGACAGAGATACTTTCGCATTTATAATATTAGTATGGATTATGAGTATCATATTATAATAAAAATCTTAAATACAGTTTATATTTTATGTACACAATACGGTAACAAATGAGAAAATAAATTTAACATTTGCTTTTTTATGACTCATTCTTCATTTTCGTTAAACTTCCTACCATTGTTTTTGTATTGTTTTCTCATCAATATTGTACCCATTATATTTCGTTGACCTAAACAACGTTGTTATTTTATCGCATTCTTTTCGAATGGACTTTATTCCAATGGTAAAGTTTATCTGGTGATTGAAAAATCAGCACTTACTTCAAACGAGTTGTTGAAATAACTGCAACTTCGGTCATAGATGAAAATGTAAAACACGCTTTGTGATTGGTACGTTGCAGTGGGTTTACATTATTCCAATCCATTCCATTTAATCCAATCCAGCGCTGGATTGATACAGGAATTTATGTAAACGGATACTGCAATAAATTGGAAAGCACTGAATATAGCTTTTGCGTAGTTTTTGTTATCTGTCTCTAACAATAGGATGTTATACAGAGAAATTCGATCCGCCATCTGCCTAAGAGTCACATTCTTCGATAGTACAAGAATGACTTGCAAATTCTTTCTTTTAAGGTACCATTCCATAATGCCCAAAACGGTCGCAAACGCAATCTTCAAATGGAGTTTTGTTATTGTAATTACTAATTAGTCGCTCTTTGCGACACCTCTATTATTGAAGGGCATTGTTTATAAAGAGGATAATGATTGCCACATTATGTCACTAAAGCCTACTTTCTAGAATCCCAGGCTTGAAATATGCATCCGCGCGACAGGGCGATTTGGCCGCTACACGACGCGACCGCACCGCTATTTACAATTGCTTGTGGTGTCGTTGTGTAGCGACCAAACCGCTCTGTCGCGCGGACTTATAAATATAGGAATATGGCGGATTTATGTAGTTCGTTCGGGTTATATCGTTTAGTTGATTGAGAATCTTGATTTTTGACTGTTCATATAACTAAATACTGATTATATTATTTAGGTGCTTTCAAAAGTTACAATTCCCGGTTTACAATTCCCAGATGGAAATAATCCAACGTGTTGTAATTAATAAACATATACACATAGGTACATATACTGTTCGCGGTACTGCAATTTAAATAACGCTAACGTTTTTCTGTATTTTTTTAAATTTCATTTCCTCCTCTACGACATTTGAGTTACACTCCCAGGGTTTATCAAGAAGACGACGTAAGTGGATGAAGTATTAAATGTTTTTTTTTTGTACAAATAGAGGTTCTAGGACTAGGAAAATTTTTTGAAATCAAGAAAATGTGGATTTTATGCTTAGCCAGATGACGAACTAATAAGTTACAAGAATTGTTCAAATATTAAAAAAAAATTAGTGATTGTCCTTGTGTTATAAAATATGAGATATCCACTTCCTCCACTTGTGTATTAAATTACCACAGACTAGCAAACTAGGGACGTATCAGTAGAGACAGTTTGCGCCTGTTTAGGAGTTCGTAGTTGAGAACAAAG
Organism: Aricia agestis; assembly: GCF_905147365.1. NCBI lineage: Eukaryota > Metazoa > Arthropoda > Insecta > Lepidoptera > Lycaenidae > Aricia > Aricia agestis. The sequence continues at coordinate 15,773,474 of NC_056408.1, read as the reverse complement.
ACATTTTTTTCAAGGTTTTCTGTTTTTAGCTCAAAAGATCCGCGGTACAATTGATAAAAGCTCGGGGAGATTAGGTCAAGTGTTCTCCCGAACAAGAGCACGACACTTCCGGTGCCTAAATGTACGAAAATATAAAAATAATCGAATTTCTAGTACAAAGTAAGGAATTTTGACGGCTCAGCAAAAGTAGGAACTATATGAACAATCTTTGTTACGAACCATTCTATTTACATTACACAGTTTTTATGAAATTAGGTTTCGATATATATTTTTTAGTGCAGGGAAAGAACGTAGGATATTTTATCGTTAAAAAAATTTAACAAAGTTACGCGAAATTACGATAATCTGTATATAAAACTTCCTCGTGACGAAGTCGTACCGATTGTGTAGTTAAAATGCTTTCATCATCATCATCATCATATCAGCCTATAGTCGTCCACTGCTGGACATAGGCCTCTCTCAATGAACGCCAAGATGACCGATCTCCTGCTAAAATGCTTTACTTATATTTAATTTTTTATTTAATAAGAGGCTTTTATAGACAAGTGTATGACAACCGCATCGTATCTTAAGGCGAGGATAAACCCCAATTTGTTATTCCGCGACTCCCGGTTTACCTAGTTCCAATATAATAACGAAGTGTTAAAAATATGAGATATAAAGCACAATATTTAAAATACCTTAAACCATAAACATTTTAATAAAACGTAATACTTTGGCTGTAATTAATTTACAAACTCACCTCTGAAAAAACTCTATTTCGTCGAAATATAAGTATTAACTAGGATAATTATACATTTTATTTGAATAAATTGTTAGTAAATCTATATTAAAACTTCTTTAACCGAACAATTTTATTTCTTAATATTTATTTCCAAAGATATTTAAAAAAAACATGAAAAATAGCGAAGATCCGCCAGAGTTGTTACAGTTTTATGCTAAGCTAAAATGAATCTTATTGCGATGCGTATACGCTTGGTCTTTGGTTGTGTGCAAGGTTATCGTTTTTGATTGAGATTAATCCCTGCCTTAAAACAATTATTGTACCATCGAGGATATTGATTCCTAGGCAGTTGACAGACGAACGTCATTTGATCGGATCATGTCAATTCCATGTTAATTGTGATCTCGGCTGGGTTTGACATAATGCGACGGTTTACGTAGGTCCCCAATCTGCCTAGGAATCAACTTCTCTGATAGTACATAGGCTTCAATACTATCTAATTCTTAGTAGTTACTTATTAATAATCTCACATGATATTGTAAGATTACAGCTGCACCAAGCCAGAAGGTTTTTTTAAGATTAAGTTCACATGCATATTAATATTGTAGTTGTATACAATAATTATTCCCTTCATATTGCACGTAACTCGCGAACTAATTACATTTAAGATAAATGGAAAGTTAGAATAATTAAAACAAATTATGCGCCTAAAATTAAGTTACGTTACGTTAATGCTAAATGATGCTCTAAGGCATGTTTTATGAAACCGTTAATGTGATGATCTAATTACTGTTGTCTCGTAGAAATAATTAAATTGTCTTACTAACACACTAACTCATATTTTTCATTAGTGTAGTACAGGTCGTTAATATCAATGAAGAAAATTAGAAAATTGCATTTTTTATTAAATGGGAAGAGGAATTGCAGGTTTAGCAAAGAGAGGCCATGAGTCATTGAGGTTTTTTTGACTGGAGTTTATCTGTTCACTAGCACTTTTGATTGGCTAAACGGAAATTAATCAAAAGGGGTTGAAAAGATAAACCTCTCAAAACAGGGCATGAGTCCTACATCTTGCAAGGATGTTTAAGCAGAGAAGCAGCTATCCCTCAAAATAACACCAACAGAAAAATAAAACTGATACGATAGTTTCAAGTCTCAAATGAGATTTTACAATATGACAGTTAGTTCCGACTTTGGCCAATACTGAAACAGCCTCAAAAGTTAAATGTAGATATTATATTATTAGACTAGCTGTCCCGGCAAACATTTCTTTGCCATATAATAAAGTATTTCACCCATATGTTATTGAAGTGGCTAAATAAGTATGTCACCATGGCAACGTACATCTATTCCGTAGCATGCAAACAATGGTCGTCGTCAGTCTCGAGTTGTAATAATTTACTATTATTTATTCAACAAATGCACTTATATATACTGGGTACTTATTATATATATATATATATAATAAGTACCCAGTAGCCGATTCTCAGACCCACTGAATATGCATATAAAATTTGGTTAGAATCAGTAAAGCCGTTTCGGAGGAGTACGCGGCCTAACATTGTGACACGAGAATTTTATATCTATACTAATATTATAATGCTGCAGAGTTTGTTTGTTTGTTTGAACGCGCTAATCTCAGGAACTACTGGTCCGATTTGAAAAATTCTTTTACTGTTGGATAGCCCATTGATTGAGGAAGGCTATAGGCTACATTTTATCTATACTAATATTATAATGCTGCAGAGTTTGTTTGTACGCGCTAATCTCAGGAACTACTGGTCCGATTTGAAAAATTCTTTTACTGTTGGATAGCCCATTGATTGAGGAAGGCTATAGGCTACATTTTATCACGCTAAGACGAGCGAAGGAGCGAAGAAATAGAGGAAAATGTGGAAAAAACGTGGGAAATTATATGGAAGGGCTTATTTGAACGCGCTAATCTCAGGAACTACTGGTCCGATATGAAAAATTATTTCAGTTTTAGATAGCCCATTTATCGAGAAAGGCTATAGGCTATATTTTATTTCGCTAAGACTAATAGGAGCGAAGAAATAGAGGAAAATGTGGAAAAAAACGTGGGAAATTATATGAAAGGGCTTATTTGAACGCGCTAATCTCAGGAACTCCTGGTCCGATTTGAAAAAATCTTTCAGCGTTAGATAGCCCATTTATCGAGGAAGGCTCCATAAATGGGCTATCTACTATGCTAACGCGGACGAAGTCGCGGGCAACAGCTAGTATAAGATAATAACTTCAGCAAAATGTTGTTCGCACCTCATTATCAAGCAATCAAGAAGTTTCCATAATTTACAGCGTTTTGTACCTAGAGATCGGTCAGTGCGATACATGTCTGTCCTGTGAACATTATGAACTAACCCAGTTCACTGAGTTCCACAATACCATCTAGATAACAATTAACACCATAAATTGAAAATCACACGAAAAATATGCGGTGATATTATCTGGGGTAGGGTCCGCAGTGGATGCTTTACATACCTATAAAATATTTTTTTATCTTATATCTTTAAACGAGCAATTCTTGTATATATATAAATATATAATTGGAATCTCGAAATCGGCTCCAACGATTTTCATGGAATTTAGTATATAGGGGGTTTCGGGGGCGATAAATCGATCTAGCTAGGAATCATTTTCAGAAAATGTCTTTTTATTCGTGTTTTATCGATAATCGATAAACTGAAAAAATATGACTCTTCCTGACATCTATTGGCGAATAATAATACTATTTTGTTAGCAACTAATTATTTTAACGACCAGCAGATGGCGTTATTAAGTAACACGAAGTCAATGAGTGTTTGCTATACCGAGCAAAGCTCGGTCATCCAGGTACTATTGTTTTGAAAGCGATGATGCGGAATGATACATATTATGATTAATTGAATGGTCTAGCTCCAAATTACAATTACATACAATAAACTAAAAATGTATTCAAGTTTTAAATTAGGTAGTTTTAATTGTCGCTTTTTATTTTTAAGATGGTTATGTCCTTGTAATGTTAAAGTAAACGAAATCGACTAGAAACTGCAAATAGCAAATTATGTTACCGTGTTTTTTTTCATTGAGGGCAAATTGAAATTTCGTATAGATGTTACCATGTACATAAAAAATACACGGGCGTAGATTTTTCAAATCCACGGGGTTTTAACTGATGAAAAAACCAGAGGTTTCAACCTTCTCTGGTTTCTTTTAATCAGTTAAAAAGTTATTTAGCAAGTAATATTTAATAGAAGTCCGTAAGCCTAGTACTCTGCTGTCCATACGCCACGTAGGTCGCACGTAAACCATTCCCATCGTATGCGACCCTAGTACATTACCATACCATGAGCATTCAACGGTTGGCCAAGCCGCCAATTAGTTGTTTCGACATCGACACTCATCACCCCACCATCATCTTGGCTATTAGAGGAGACCCTGAGAGCGAAGGTCATGGAAAATGTACAAGCAGTACTCAAATCAAATCAAATCAAAAATATTTTTATTCGGAGTAATTTTTTTACAAAAACTTTACCGAACGTCGATACTACGGTGCCTACCACCGGTTCGGGAACTAACCCGGCGAGAAGAACCGGCGTAAGAAACTCGCACGGGGCCATCTTTTACTAAAAAGATGGAAAATTACAATTTAAAACATATACAGTACAACACGGTCACATTAACCTGACGCACCACTGGAATGTATATGCAAACTTCGTAATGACGTCATCACCATGCGTCTAGTTAATTTGACTGTGTTATATAACAATATTATCACTAAGAGCTATTTACAATAGGAATTATAAAAAATATTCTAGTAGTCTGTAAGAACCACCCTATTCCCACTCTATAAATAGGTAGAGCCTAGAGGGTCTTTGAGCAACATTACAGGGTAAAAATATTGTGGTATTTAACTATCTTTACAGATATTTCGAAATAAAAGAAGTGAAATTTTAATGGTTGTTGTCCCGCAGTAAAATGATTCTATCCTAGTAGTACAATAGATTTGTGAAGTTTTTTTTATTTCAATCATAAATGAAATTCGGCCGGATCATAGCCGCTCGCGCCTATCGGCATAAAGTTGCCATAATACGTCATACAAAACATTTTTTATTTTTATTATTATATTTTAACAAAAAATTGAACCCGACTTCCAAGGTAAAAAAAAAAAACAATTATCTAAGAATGATCTAAAAAGTATGAAATAATTCTTACTCTTCATTAGTGCCTTTTTCAAAATTTGACTAAGCCTCAACTTATTCTGTGCTCAATTTTCATTCTTCTAATAAAGAATTTATAAACAATTTTAAACTATGAATCGCTGCTCAACCAAAAATTAAAATTTGGATCGAGATACTTTGTACAACAGGAGATAGTTTTTATTGTAGAAAAATGTACGATAGTCGAAATTTACACTTAAAGAAGGTGCGGGCAATATGTAGTCAAAATATTTAAATATAGGCATTACGAATATTTAAATATTTGTATTTAGTGTATTTTATAGTGTACGAGCTTTTGCCCGCGCCTTCGCTCGCGTTAAGAAGTATATACAAACTTTCATCCCCTATTTTAACCCCTTGGAGGTGGAATTGATCAAAATCCTTTCTTAGCGGATGCCTACGTCATAACATCTACCTGCATGGCAAATTTCAGCCCGATCGGTCCAGTGGTTTGAGCTGTGCGTTGATAGATCACCATGTCAGTCAGTCACCTTTGAGTTTTATATATATAGATTTTAGTTAGATATTTTGTGTAATAGTGTATTTTAGATAAATATTTTGGATCGATAATATCAAGTAGCAAATATGTAAATCTATGTAAATATCATAATCGCCATGATGATGAAGTAGTTAGGCTGTGGGTAGATCGTTAAAGTAAGTGCCTGTCAACACTAAATTAGTGACAAGTGGCATTAAGTGACAAAATGACATTACAATGTCAAAATAACAGATTACTAAATGCGTCTCGCAGTTATTTTGATAAACTTAATGATTTGGTAAAGTAAATAAATATCAAACGCACATGTTATCAGAGCACAATAAAACCCATAAATTATTTAGGCATTTAATATTATGATGACAACAAAATATTAGAATTGTTAACAACTCTGCCCACGACTGTACTTTGATTAAGAGTTTTTGCCTTTTTAACTTGTACTTACATAGAATTCTATAATCTATAATATTTTTTATGTATGTTCTTGGTTTATTTTATTTATTTTTTAGAGTATTTATTTAAGTATTTATTTATTAGGTAGATATATTTTCTGAATTCTGATTTTATAAGTTATTATCTGTTTCGTTCGTGACATGATACGGACGATAGATTTATATTCGTAGATCGTAAGCAAGTGGAGTCGTACAAGTATAGGGCAAAATTGACAAAAGTCATGGTCACCGAGTACGTAGAATTTCGGCCATTGCCCTATTGCTTTTCGCTCTTTCATGCACACGCGGAAATATCGGTTTTCTTCTAACACACGCGTGTGGAAATTGGGTAGGTTCGCAATTAAAACATGCAAAAGTATTCGGCCTCTTTCAGAATTGATACTTGTTTGGTAGGTACCTCATGTTTAGTACCATCGAAGAAATTGATTCATAAACAGTTGAGGGAATTATGTCAATTAGCTATGTCCACACTATGCGCTTTCGTCTTCAATTTTCGTCATCTTCTTTCGTTCAACTTTCGTTTTGGCGCATTCAATAATTGAACGCGTCAACGAACGCAACGCCAACATTGTCATTTTTGCTTTTGAATACGGTCAGAGGGCATGCGTCGCGGGCATGGCTCACGTTCGCTGTTGTTTTTTTTTTTTTTTAATGAAATAAGGGGGCAAACGAGCAAACGGGGCACCTGATGGAAAGCAACTTCCGTCGCCCATGGACACTCGCAGCATCAGAAGAACTGCAAGTGCGTTGCCGGCCTTTTAAGAGGGAATAGGGTAATAGGGGAGGGTAGGGAAGGGAAGGGAATAGTTGAGGGTAGGGAAGGGAATAGGGTAGGGGTTAGGGGATTGGGCCTCCGGTAAACTCACTCACTCGGCGAAACACAGCGCAAGCGCTGTTTCACGCCGGTTTTCTGTGAGAACGTGGTATTTATCCGGCCGAGCCGGCCCATTCGTGCCGAAGCATGGCTCTCCCACGTATAATATAAAAGAATGCGCTATAGCGCATGCCCTCGACGAACAGAAAAAGGCATAGTGTGGACAAAGCTAATCAATGTTAGCTATGATCGATCGGACGGGTTTGACTTAGCGCGACCAAATTACTCCGCTATCTGCCTAGAGGAATCAACTTCTCTAATAGTACATAATGGTAGACACAGTGAATGTCGGTTACATCGCATCGGTACTAAGTTACGTCTGCATTAGTCTGGTACATTGTAAAAGTGATTTGTAAAGAAATATTCGAGAGGCAGAGGTCAGATGCTATGCTACTTCTTTCACTTTTGTCTATTATACAATGTTACAAACTAAGAAAAGTTAAAGACTTGTGACATGGACTGACAATGTTTTCCTGTTAGTACTCGTGAACAAGCAGATTGAGCGCCTCATTGTGATAGCGCTTTAGTCCGCCCGAAATTAATTGAGAATTAAATATCATGTTATTACTCTTATTCTTAGGGCCTGTATTCACTTTGATTAGTGCGAGTGCAGGTGATTCGTGAATAGAAGAAAATGAAGAACTTGCACTAATCAGTCGCTGTCCACACTTGCTTAATCTCCTGATTACCGATCAGCTGCACTCGCACTAATCAAAGTGAATATAGGCTGCTGTATTCAAAGACAATTGGTAATTAACACCTCTATAACACCAAAATATTATTGTACCTTATTTCAGCAAATAAATAATTTTGAATTTGAATAACTTAACTGTAATTAAATTAATTATGATTTTGAAAAATAATGTTTAAGGGCTTATGTCAAATTTTTTATTTGATTAGAGCTAAGTAATGAATGTTCGTCTCTGAGTGCGGCAGTATGTATTTTAGAAAAAGGCGACACTAATAATTATAACACACAACAAAAACCTACACTACATTGGCGTATGTTGGCCTAAGTGTATTGCTGCAATTTAAGCTTATTCTTCAAAAGCATATCCAATCAATAATAGTGTTAATTAGCAATTTCATCAAAATCATCATTATAATCAACAACGTCATTACCAAGCAGTTGTTTTATTAATGACCTAGATGTTTAAGGCTAGAATCGTTTAAAAGTTACTCAAATGATAATGACCAAGGACGAATGTCTCTAGTGCTTACCTTCACTTGATGTGTTCGGTGTATGTCAGATATAGAGTTAGGGAACTATAGACAGCACGTTGTATTTCTCCTCTCACCTCTGAAACGGCTGGATTTTGTTAAACACCGAATATGACAAAAGAACGTTAACCGGATCAGGGCCTGTAGACAAGACGTGGCAAAGCGCTAACGCTAACGCTAGCGCTACAAAATGTATGCGATTTGACATAAGTCATCGCTTCGCTAGCGAATACTAATGTCAAATCCATACATTTTGTAGCGCTAGCGTTAGCGTTAGCGTTAACGTTTTGCCAGTTGTCTACGGGGGCAGGTGTTAATATATTACAGTAGAAACTAGAAACAATTCAGTAAATTATATATATTTAAAACTCTATCTTAAAATTGTTTTTTGTCTACAATTTTTTAGAACAAATACATTTTTGTGGCGGCTTTCCTTTTTTACACACACTTTTATTAGCTTGTGTATGTATGTAACGCTTTTATTAGCTTGTGCTGTATGTATGTATGTATGAATCTTTGAGCAAGATTTTTATCTACCTCCAGTAGTCTAATCAATTCAAAACTTTGCATACGTAATAAAAGCCAATGACAATGTAATAGTTTGTTCAAATTAAAGAAAAATAGTTTCAAAAACGCTCGTTTTTTTAACTAATAATTATTTAAATTAAGGCCATATACAATTAAATATCGTACAAAACATATTATGGTTTTGTACGATATTTAAAGCTCGACAATGTTTTAATCAACTCAACTTGGTACTGAAAGGATGACGATTAAATTTTACCTAATCTAGGACGTATCTACACTTATTTCTACTCTATGGTATTGGATTATGGTGGAAATAACGCGTGTAAAAAGTTAATATTGTGTGTGATGAGTTACAGATTGCCCCACGATGTGTCATCAGGATTCGACCCAACTTGTTCCAATGTTCTGCAGAAGAAGTAAACCTTCATCAATGACCCACCGTGAAGAGTAAAAGTAAATAGTAGGCTTGCAAAAGATATGTAAATCGTACAGCCTAAATCTGAATTTAGCATCCTGAATTTAGGATCCTGAATTTATGATCGTAATTTAGGATCCCGAATATATTATGTATTCATGCCGCTGAATTTAGGATCTAAATTAAGCATCTTAAATTCTTAATCCTAGGTTCAGTCACAGTATTACAATATGGTTCAGTATCCTTAAATTCAGCAACCTAAATTCAGGAAACAAATTAAGCAATCTAAATTGAGGAACCGAAGTCCTGTTGCACGACAATGTTGCGGCAACAATTTTGTAAGACGATGTTGCGTGGCAATGTTGCGCGGTCAGTTAAATGATAATGAAAGTTAAGTTCATGAAATAAAACGGATCAAAGTCTCATCAGTTAAGAATGAGAGACGCCTCATCACGATTGCAACACCGAGCTCTTCCGGAGAATGCTATGCAGCGAAAATGTCAAGCGTCACAGATAATTTTCTATCACTTTTATCGCTCGTTAATCGTTATGTACAGTTACGTCACAGTACATAGGTACTTATATTGTCACACCTACATGGTGTGCCTAAATTCGTTGTAAAGTGTGCCAGTGTGAGTATGCTGTGTGATGCATTAAGCTTAGGCTAAACCTACGCGACCAAAGCGACTGCGAAGCGGTAGCGTCTACCGCGCGGCGGACGCTGCCCATGTATATGTTATGGCGCCGTGCACACCTACGGGACTGCGACGCGAAATGTTCGCGTCGGCAAAGCGAAACATGCGCGTCAAGTTGTCAGACGCGTGTTTTGAAGTGTACATAACTAGACTTCTTTTTAAAACCTTTTTTATATTATTTTGTACAACTCTTTAGTTTATGATTTTTTGATTTGTTTACGTTTTAATAGATTGTGTCATGATATTAAGGCACCTACAACAAGTGCATGCTTGAACACAGTTTTGCTAGCGCATGCTTCTCGCATGAAAAGATGTAAGACTGACATATCTACCACGTGCATGCGCAAGCCACATTCTTGCCGAGATCGTCGGCGTATAAACAATGTTTCTCAATAAGGAACTATTTCTTCTGCTTTAATTTTTCCAGTGTTTGCTAGTGACAAAATTGATAATGCATGAATAAAGTATTTTTTTCATATGCGTATTTTTTTTTTCCTGTCAGAATAATCTTTCGATTTGATCTTCCACAGAGCGAGTAGAGATTTTTATAATTCAATGAATTCAGTTGCAAACTGACGTTTATAATATGTGCCATTTTGTAGCAGCGTGCGCGCATTTTAACACCATATTTTGACTGACAAAGAGCGGCTTGAACACTGAACTTCCAACCACACGCGCAGACAAGCAAGTTTAAAAAAAAAAACAACAAGACAAACTTTGGGGCTTGCGCGTACTACAGTTTTACCAACTACACGCACAACGTTCAGTGTTCAAGCCGGCATGCGCAAGCAAATCTGTAGTCAAGTATGCACGTGTGGTAGGCGCCTAAATTAATTCAACTTGACCATTGTGGACGTTATTCCTCTGCACATTCCAAATCAAAAGCAAGCTTAGCATCTCGCAACCCTGATGTCCGTCCGTCCGACGCATCGGACTCTGATATTAAGTATGAGGATGTTATTACCACAACAGTTAGCATACACCAGATAAAGTCGCGCATCTTCAGTGACTGTTCATTAACAAATGAAGTTTGACGGTTCGCGCCGTAGTCGCGCAGGTGTGCACGGCCAGTTTCGCGTTGCAGACGCTCCCGTCTCGCGTACCGCGTCTCCTGTCACTGACGCGTAGGTTTGTTCTAAGCTTTAAGCTGAGGCCAAACCTACGCGTCAGTGACGGAGCGTCAAGTTGCGTCAAGTTGTCAAATGTGTTTTTTGTATGCAAAACACACATTTGACAACTTGACGCAACGTGACGCTCCGTCACTGACGCGTAGGTTTGTTCTAAGCTTTATTCTTTGCTGACTTCGGAACGGAAATGGTCAGGTCGACGCCTATGAATACACAATTAAGCTATAATTAGAATAAAAAAATATTTCTACACTGAATAAACAACTGAAAAATACAATACAGTGGCCAGTATACTAAGCTCTTTGAATCAGCGGTCTCCCTGATTTAAATGGTTTCTTCCAAACGATCTTTGGACTTCACATTTACCAAAAGACCTGAATTTTAACTTTGTAAAGTTATTGTATATTGTAAAATTAGGCATAAAAAAAAAACTAAGTAAGTTTAGGGTATGGACTGTGAATGGGTTATAGGGTTCCTATAACCCATACACAGATTTATATAGAGTTCGATATGAAAGTAGCAGCGCTGAAAGAGTATTGTATGAAAAAAAAATTAAAAAAATTGCTCTTTCAGCGCTGCTACTTTTACAGTGGATTCCATAATATAGCCTATAGACGACCCAAACACCCTAAAGTATTATCACTTCGTTTTGTTACACTTTGTATAAATCAGCCTGTGTTGTTCAGTCGAGAAGCGTGAAGTTTTTGACGGCGAATTGCTAATTACAAATACTTATATAGGTTAACTTTTAATGCACAAATCACTTTTATAACTTTAACCTAAGTTGCCCTATACATAATTAAATCTTTGCATAAAACTAATAGGCACCTTTCTAAGTACGTAACAATACATAAAATTTACAAATATGGCACTAGAAAATGATATTGAGACATCTAAGACTATTGTAAAATATTACTATTATAACCGCGCAATAACATATTAAAGCAATGCCACATTTATATGGTCGAGTTTTGATCAATATTCAATTATTATATTATAATATTCATTAGTTTTTAGCGCACTAGTTAACCACTAACTTCACGAACTATTTTTCTTGTGAAATAATGTAAGATTCCCGTAGAAACATTACAAGGTAACGAAGCGTAGTTTGATTACATTTAAATCATAGTGAGTATAAAACCAACAATTACGTGTGGCAGATTAGTAATTTGGAACATACCCTCACCCTCAGCTTCCCAAAGTTTGGGCTTGGGCTCCCAATATTTCAAAGATAATAAAACTCCTTGAGAGCTGATTCACTCCACCCGATAATGACCACGACAAAAGGTCGCTTAACGGATATTTTCACAACCCAGACCTAGTTGCTATATCAAGGCTATACGATTTTAATACAAACGATCGATATGATCGTACTTTGACCGTACGACACGACGCGCAGTGGCGTAGAGCTACGACTGCCATGTTATATCGTTTTTATTTTATGTTATTGACAATAACTTATTGTAATTGTGGATATACGAGATTAATTGAAAGTAATACTTCTAAATTAAAATAAGATTTGAAAAGTCTGTTAGAATTGTACATTAAGTATAAAAAAAATGTTTTTTCCTTGAAAAAGCTTTCATTTTTATGTTTACGACAAATTAGCCTTACCTATTATTTAAATTATATTATGTAATTAGTAAAACCTTGGAGATGAAGTTCAAAGAATTCTGTTTTGTTTTTTGTCTGAAAAATGTCCAAAAAAGGTACTATGAAGTCTTATGTTTAAGTGTACTTAAGTTCATTTCAGTAACCAAACCATTGTCAAGGTTTTATAGTGATTTTGTTAAAATATGTTTAAGGGTGTTTGAAGCTCCAACCCCTTCTGGCTGGGCCTAAAATATAGGCTTTAGTAGTCTATTTTTTACTTAACTGATTTCCACCTTTCTATTTTTCACTTAACTGATATTTTAACTTTTTGGGCCATGCTACCCAAAAATGTTTTTTACGTTTACTTTTCCTACCTTATTTGAATTTTAAAACATCAATTTTACAAACCAAATAATATGAATGATGAAATAGGAATTACAAAAACTTTTAAATAAATAAAAAAACAATAATTGCACAAATTACAATAGTTACATCGTATTTCAATCATTTTCCTCAATGCTGTTTTTATTATCACACGATTACAATATTACGCATCTTAAAAAGGCTTTGAGTTTCAGATGTTTTTTTTTATTCATTGAATCACATTTTGTTATTATAATATTATCACAGCCTACTTATACTTCAAACGAAAGCTAAGTTTATATTTTGACGAAAATTTAAACCGTTTTTCTACAAATTCCAAATATCGTGTCGTGAGGTGTTGCAAGTCGTCCAGTAATTTAGTGTGTATCTGGCAAGTTATTTCGGGTGTGGGACGCGAAGGCTTCTCGGGCGCGTGCGATCTCCATTCATGACAAGTTTCCTTTATTATGACGTTCAGACAACGATATTACATAATGTCCAGATGTTGACTGTAGCGTGTCCACAATAAACTCTTGATTTTATAAGTACTTAGTTTTTGTTGTCGGTTTTATTATTCTGTCTTTATTGCTACAATACACTTAAGTATAGCTTTCGTTGCGCAGATATAAATTCTGTGTCTCAGCCCTTTTCGGATCTTCATTAAAGATAACAAAATTTGATAGCCTAAATTGGCTGATTTACATCGATTACAAAGCTTATCATTACAGAAATACTAAGTACATTAAAACTACACATCTAATAAAGCTAAATTTTTCAAGAAATTGCCGCTAAACCTAAATAATCGGCCAAGTGCGAGTTGGACTCGCGCACGAAGGGTTCCGTACCATTATAGAGCAAAAATAGGCAAAAATTGTGTTTTTTGTATGGGAGCCTCCCTTAATTATTTATTTTATTTAAATTTTATTATTAATTATTAAAGTATAAATACAGCTGAGTATTTTGTGTACATTTCAAGTGCCTACCTGTTGTTATCATTGATACCGAGCAAAAAATGTTTGAAAAATCAAATTTGTTGTATGAATATAAATATTTTATTAAATATTTTATTTATTTTGTTTTTAGTATTTGTTGTTATAGCCGCAACAGAAATACATAATCTATAAAAATTTCAACTCTCTAGCTATTACCGTTCTTTAGTTACAGCCTGGAGACAGACGGACAGAAGGACAGACATCGAAGTCTCAGTAATAGGGTCCCGTTCCCCGGTTCCCCGTCCCTTTGGGTACGGAACCCTAAAAACGATCCAACTCACAAATCACAAAGGTTAATTTTAGCGTTGTCGTATTAAACTCTGTTCTGCATATGTAAGGTTTGTTTCTCGTTTAACAAATCAATACGGCATGATCTCACGTTTTCCTAATCCGCAGCCACTTGGCAGTCAGCTCGCACGCCAGCGCTGGCACCGGCCACCGCATACGCGAGTGGGTTGCACATCGCTTAGAATCGGCGTTTGAGATTCATCCCGGATTACCAGTGTTTGCTAATGTTTGACTGTAATTTTAATTACATCGCTTTTCGCTTTAGCGAATTAGAGATTACGGCAATACAGTGGAATAATATTAATGACAATTGTTATTGTATTTGTTCAATATAAATAATTAATTAGATGTTGCCCGTAACTTGTTTCATGCAGAATTATTAATTGAAATGTTGTGCGGTACGTCATACGTGCACAAGGGTTTTTTCAGGGTTACAAACGAGTGTTATTTTTGAGCAACTCTCTTAAACAGAGTAACACAAATAATTGATAATACTTTATGATGGGGTGTTTGAGTCCCCTATATAGAGTTCCTGCTGTAAAAGTAGTAGCGCTGAAAGAGTAAGGTACTGTCGCCAAATTTCGTCCCCAAACATAAAGTACCAGATAAAGTAGAAATAAATGAATATATTATTTTGAATTTGGAATTCAACCAAGTTTTGTTGATTACAGAACCTTATAACGGAACCCTAACGAGCTGATTTTTTGTATATTGAAAGATTAATAGTCATATAATTTAAGAGTAACATTGTTCTACGAATAAAACAGTCCATATTTTAGGACCATCAATTCAAAGTATGAAATCCTTTCTATCTCTGTTAGCTACCACTTTCCAGATTTTTCGCAAATAAAAATGTTGTTCGTCTTATCAAAATGAAGCTACTCACAAAAATTAGCTTGATAGTAATAAAAAAAAAATGTTCTAGGGCTCCCGTATTATAATAATTATTGTAGTTGAAAAATTAAACTAAATTAAAAATTCCTAAAATATGAGCATTACCAATTAAATATAATGCATTAACATATAGCTGTCCCGGCAAACGTTTCTTTGCCATATAAAGTATTTCGCCCGTATTCTTTTATTGAAGTGACTAAATAAGTATGTCACCATGGCAACGCCCATCGCTATTCCGTCACACAAACAATGGTCGCCGTCAGTCTCGAGTTTAAATTATTAAATTTACTATTATTTATTAAAAAAATGTACTTATCAATATAAAAAGAACGCAGTAGCTGATTTTCAGACCCACTGAATATGCATATAAAATTTGGTTAAAATCAGAAAAGCCGTTTCGGAGGAGTACGCTGTCATTGTGACACGAGAATTTTATATATTAGAAAGATTATCATAAAATGCTTACATCATATCATCATCATCATATCAGCCTATAGTCGTCCACTGCTGGACATAGGCCTATCTCAATGAACACCAAGATGACCGATCTCCTGCTACTCGCATCCAACATGGGCCTGCAACTAAGCGGAGATCGTCGTCCCACCTAGTTGGAGGTCGACCTACACCCCGATTTCCCAGCCTTGGTCTCCATTCCAGAGTAAGTTTACTCCAGCGATCGGCTGTTCTTCGAGCTACGTGACCAGCCCAGTTCCACTTCAGCGTACTGATTCTCTGCACTATGTCGGTGACTTTAGTTCTTTGACGAATTGTTTCATTTCGAAGCTCATCCGCCAAAGAATCTCCGAGCATAGCGCGCTCCATAGCACGCTGAGCGACGGAAAACTTACGAGCTAGCCCTGCTGTAAAAGGCCAGGTTTCCGCCCCGTAGGTCATAACGGGAAGCACGCATTGTTCGAAGACTTTCGTCTTAAAGCTCTGCGGAATTCGCGACGTGAGAATATGGCTTAACTTCCTGAATGCTGCCCGACCCAACTGTATCCTCCTATCGGTTTCTCTCTC